>NC_092628.1:57986583-58288343 GCF_039555335.1 Amphiura filiformis
CTCCTGTATACTACAAAATACTACTTGATATATGCGCTGTTCGTGCGTGCATCGCACGTGGTGTGATGACGCAATCGCCCTAAGTGATATAGGCACGGTTCGCTGGCCAGCGAAACCCAAGACCCGTGGTCTCGGGTTCGAATCCCACCCAGAGCAAACAACTTCTTTCTTTCTTTTCTCTCTTTATTCTTTCCTTCTTTCCCTTCCCGTCGCCAAAAGCCCTTAGGCGGTTAGGGATATGGAAGTATTACTAGGTTTTATATTCGCATTTCTTGTTAATAAATAATTGTGTGAACGGAATTTTGTGAGTATTAACCCGTGTCTTATATACTGCCGACACCTTCAACAGTCTATTAGGGATCTCGCCTGATTCACACACTTATAGCATTACACAGGGAGTAGTGAGATACTCACCAAGGAGAGGTACGGCTGTCTACTGAAGATAGCATTACACAGTGTGTAGGGAGAGATTCGCTTAGGAGAGGTACTGCTATCTACTGAAAATAGAATTACACAGTGGTGTTATCTACTTAAGATAGAATTACACAGGGAATAGGGAGAGTCTCCCTTAGGAGAGATGCTGTTATCTACTGAAGATTTACATAGGGATTAGGAAGAAACTCACTTAGGATATACGTGTGTACGGCAATCTACTGAAGATAGCAGTACACAGGGAGTAGGGAGAAAATCACATAGGAGAGATGCTGCTATCTATTGAAGATATACATAAGATCAACGGTACTGCTGTCTTCTGAAGATTGCATTACATTAGCACAGAAGTGCTACTATCGTCTGAAAATAGCATGAAATAAGAGCAGAATATTTCCACCTTTTGAAGATATCATAACATAAGAACAGAGGTATTGCTATCTGCTAAAGATATTATTTCATGAGAACAGAGTTACCGCCATCTACTGAAGATATGATTACATAAGTACAGATGTGCTGCTGTCTTCTGAAGATAACATTACTAGTACTGCTATCTACTGAAGATATTATTACGGGTACTGCTGTCTTCTGAAGATAGCGTTACATAAGAACAGAGGTACTTATATCTACTGTAGAGAGCAGTACATAAAAACAAATAAACTGATATCATCTGAAGAAAGCATTACATAAGAACAAAGGTATTGCTATCAGCTGAAGATAGCAATACATAAGAACAGTGGTAGGCCTATTGCTATCTTCTGAAGAGAGCATTACACACTCTAATTTCGTGCTATTCATTGTTTCAATAGAATCCCTACTCATTTATTTTTATCCTGAAACTATTTGTTTTGATGAGATTAGGTATATTATCAAAATGAAAAGTTTACTTTTATTTTAACTAGTAACTAATCAAATAATATTGACAATTGATAATCAATCATTATTTGAACATATTACCCATTTCATTTGGACAAGGTTCTGTTTTTCCCGCTTTTGTTTGTTTGTTTGTTTTATTTCTTCTTTAACCTGGGACACTCAATCAGTTGAAAACACAATTAATCATCTGTTCTTCCTTGAGGCCCAGGGACAAGACAAATGATTGAAATTTAATTTTGTTGTTGTCATTTTTGACAAGACAAACTGCTCAAATTTGATAAGTTTGGTCATTTTTCATCACAAGTTTTGATGAATTTCTTGTCTTTTCTATTATCTGTTATATCCCCATTTCAATAGTTTTCGCTGTCAACTTTGACAAGTTTCTATTCAAAATGAGTGGATCGTTTTAAGAATGCGCAAGAACAGAGGGGTATAGCTATTTTCTGAAGATAGCATTACATAAGAACAGAGGTACTACTATCTACTAAAGATAGCATTACATAAGAACAGAGGTACAGCTATCTACTAAAGATAGCATTACATAAGAACAGAGGTACAGCTATCTACTAAAGATAGCATTACATAAGAACAGAGCTGCTATCTACTAAAGATAGCGCTATCTACTAAAGATAGCATTACATAAGAACAGAGGTACAACTATCTACAAAAGATAGCATTACATAAGAACAGAGGTACAGCTATCTACTAAAGATAGCATTACATAAGAACAGAGGTACTGCTATCTACTAAAGATGGCATTACATAAGAACAGAGGTACTGCTATCTACTAAAGATAGCATTACATAAGAACAGAGGTTCAGCTATCTACTAAAGATGGCATTACATATAAGAACAGAGGTACAGCTATCTATTAAAGATGGCATTACATAAGAACATAGGTACTGCTGCTATCTACTAAAGATGGCATTACATAAGAACAGAGGTACTGCTATCTACTAAAGATAGCATTACATAAGAACAGAGGTACTGCTATCTACTAAAGATAGCATTACATAAGAACAGAGGTACAGCTATCTACTAAAGATAGCATTACATAAGAACAGAGGTACTGCTATCTACTAAAGATGGCATTACATAAGAACAGAGGTACTGCTATCTACTAAAGATAGCATTACATAAGAACAGAGGTTCAGCTATCTACTAAAGATGGCATTACATATAAGAACAGAGGTACAGCTATCTATTAAAGATGGCATTACATAAGAACATAGGTACTGCTGCTATCTACTAAAGATGGCATTACATAAGAACAGAGGTACTGCTATCTACTAAAGATAGCATTACATAAGAACAGAGGTACTGCTATCTACTAAAGATAGCATTACATAAGAACAGAGGTACAGCTATCTACTAAAGATGGCATTACATAAGAACAGAGGTACTGCTATCTACTAAATATGGCATTACATAAGAACAGAGGTACTGCTATCTACTAAAGATGGCATTACATAAGAACAGAGGTACAGCTATCTACTAAAGATGGCATTACATAAGAACAGAGGTACTGCTATCTTCTGTGGATAACATTACATAAGAACAAAGGTAATGCTAGATAGCATTACAAAAGAACAGAGGTACGCTGTCGTCTGAAGATAACATCATATAAGAACAAGGATACTGATATCGCCTGAAAGTAGCATTACATAAGAACAGAGGTTGCGGGCTTTTCAAATCATTATTGCAAGCATGTATAAGTCCATTTTGAATGACAAAGTCTTTAAATCATGACGCAAGAGAGGGTGCAAGTTCATTGCTCAAAACGTTATCAACCAAACAATAACGATTTTAACTTACATAGTTACCTAGCAATCAGATAACTCATTGGATTGGATAAAAATAAATTTGGCTCTTTGGGGCCTTGTAATTCGTTCAATTTACACAGAGTTATCCGTTGATAAAATGGATTTCGCCATTTTTATTCAAATAAGCACGATAAAGCATTGTTGTTATCTTTTTTCAGATTTTAAAAATTTTGAGTTACTTTTTGGAAATATTTAGAAAGTGCTGTCAAGTTATTATGGATTTTCTCGGTTTTTTAACCACTCTGCATATACAATGTTTCGCTGGCATGCGACAAGGTCGACTACACTAACTTGATTGCCAGGTCTCAATCGTGCAAGTTCACTGAACAAGTTTTGACAATGGGATATAAGCGGAAATAGAATGACAAAATAATTACTAGTATGAACGATACATGCAAAATATATTATATAGAGTTGTACAGACAAATGCCGTTACGTTTTCTACGCTGGATATTTTCCTAAAATTTCTTAGCTTATTTTTCAGGTATTCCCCCATTAATAATCATGGCAAGTTTACGTTTCCTAATCGTCATTGTTTTATGGATTTCTGTCATTCGTCAGGCTCAAGGTAAAGTATAACATTATTCAATTTAATTTACTAGATGTGTGCATTGCTATACAATATATCGCAGTACTGCTGCACCGTGTCTTTTATTACTACAATTTGTTTTACTAAATTCTGCAGCAAAAGTAGAAGCAAAAAACTATCAACCCTTTACATATACATGTATACATGAATAGATTTCATACGACAATCGAATATAACGTAAATCATACTGCTGCACTACAGCAACATAATAGACACACATCACACTAAACGTGATGTTAATTCATTGTGTCTTGATAACTGCAACTCCTGTTTCTTTAAAGTATGTTTCAATATCACCATTGCACTTCAATCTTCTAAGCGATTATTTTATTTAAAAATATTTATTGTTTTGATGGTAGGTCAATGTACAATAGGAAACTTTCAAGTGACTCCAGATCCATCTTCGCCATCATCACAGCTGAGTGTCTCATGGGAATGTGACACAGATAATAATGACTTCGAGATAACATATCAGTTAACCAACAGAGACCAATGTGATACAGGAGATGGCAGTCAGCAGCCTCCATTTGATGTCAAGACTACAGGATTTAGTAACTGGGATGATGTGGAAGTGTATATTGGTGGTGGTATCCACATCTATTCAACAACTGTGACAGGTTTATTACCTTACTCTACCTACACTGTGACCATACAATCAAAACGAGGTACATCTGCTTACAGTGCCATACAAAGTACAGATGTCACAACAGGAGAAGCTGGTAAGTGTTGATTATCATCTACACATTGTGATTTCATTGTACCGATATTTAGAAATTTATGTCAACTACATAGTAAACACCTCCAAAAAAGAAAGTACCCATTTTGTTTGAATGGCCCTAACTCTTGAACACTAAGATTAATTAAAAGCACTCTGAATGATATGAACGCATGGAGAAGTTTGTTAAGTGCTTAAAATATGTCACACGTATAAAAACCAATCGGAATGTAATTTCATTCGATCATTCCGATTTCATTTTACACAAGTTTGGTATCAGTTTCCAATTTTGCTGCTTTTAATTATTTGTGCTTAATGTTATTACCATTCAAACTAGTGGTGACTTTACAAATGTGTTTATTTTGACAAGAGAAAGAATGGGTAAAACAGTTAACATTAATCAACAAATGATATACTTGAGATTGATCGTTGTATTACTCATTAAATGCATTGAATATGGAAAATGATATCTGAATCTGAATCTAACAAAGGAGTAAGTGAAGTAAACTGTAAAAAATAAATAATATATGAAAAACGAATAGATGAGAAAAGAATAGAACGCATCCCGCGGAATATATATGTATACGTACAAATGTTACTGCATCGCTCTTTCGTTTCTGTTATGAACAGTACCAAGTGGACGACCGCCTGTCCGTGTATATGATATATCTACAACACATCTAGATTTATATTGGTATGAGATACGATGTGGCTATAGACATGGTAACATCACAGATTATGAATACCGGCTGACGTATTCAAGTGATGGTCAACCTGTCAGTGAAGCAGTGTTCACACCAATGACATTTTCAGACATATTTGGTTCCAGGGGGCCTGGTGTGCGTATTACTGGTCTCAGCTGTGATATACAGTATACATTTAATGTCGCATTGAAGAACAACGCAGGAACAGGAATAAAAGCCGGTATAGTCTTGATTACCTCAAAAGGTTAGTTTTTGTCACATCTGGATCAAAATCCCGATGCCACTGTTAGTGAAGCAGTGTGCACACCAATTTGTTTTCTGGTACGATTTCAGCCGGAGATTTCAACTGTCAGCTGTCACATTTGGAATAGCAATATAGGAACTGGACGAAACGAACAACGGTAAAAAACGGTGTAAAACAACATTAAAATTGAAATAAAATATAACGAGGAAATACAATGACCATGATGAGGTGTTTTACAATTTAAAAGCCAACATAATTCAACGTTCATTTGTGATGTGATCAAGCAAAATCAGTCGGAACTCGGAAATATTGATTTCGAGATATAGCCAAACAAAGAATATATTTTCTTTTGTTTTGAAAACTCTTCAATTGCTCATATCTTTGGAACTGGTTGTTCAATGTGTATGGGGTTTTCTGCAAAATGCAGCTTTGTAAATGCCTCTTACTATCCTATAAGAAACTGTATTTCCGAGTTCCGACTGATTTTGCTTGATCGCATCACATTTATTTTTAATTTGCCTTTCAGTTCTACCTGACAGTGTTCAAAATATGCAGGCTTCTTTAACTGCAACACAAATCACTATAACCTGGACGGAGCCAGTTGAGAGAGGATGTCCTGTTGTAGACACGTATGAGGTGACATGTGAAGGAAACACCAGACATACAGATGAGTGTCAGGATCTCTTACCTACACATACAGTCATGGATACAACCAATAGCCTGTTATATGTGTGTGATGTGGAACCATTCTATTCCTACAACATATCAGTGAAAGCTACAGGTGGTCCAGTCACGGTCACGGAACTATCTGAACCACAGCTTACCCCAGGATCAGGTACAGTATACCATGTATGAGATGTGAGACATTAATTGATCCATAGATATAGATGCTTCACTAGGTTATATGCCCCTTCGAAAATAGACAAGTAATGGCAAATATTTAGTCCTGCCGTTGTATTTAAATTTCATAATTTGAATTTCTCATCTATTTCGTTACACCGAAGGTTGCTATGGAAAGTATGGGCGACGGTTTGCATTGGTTAAGCTCTAGTCAGACGGTCAATCTTTGCCAACATACTTCCATAGGGAATGGCAATGATTAATTGCCTGCATCTGGTTCATAGCAGTTTGAAGACAAATTTGACCGTGTGACTGCCACTGTTTGGTCAATCTTTACACAATTTGGGGTTACAGGAATGTCAAAATAGTTTGCAAGAAAATACAACATGTTCTATTTTTCCTTCAAATTTTACAATACCTAGGGAATCATGAGCCAAGAATGTGGGTAGATTGAGGGATTTTCACAGAAAATTTTGACATAGTCAATATAATATCAGTATCACTGTGTATCAGTATCCAGAAAGAGTACAGAATTATGTTTTGCTGCATGGTATTAAAGTTGCTCGATGTTTAAACTAGTATCATCATGTTTAGAGGTAAAACATTAAACACTACCTATACCTGTAACCTACTTGAGAGGAGGTTCTTTGGAACATCAAAGTGAGGATTATAAAGATAAAGGTACTTTCTATAGCCAAGAAACACTTCTGGAAGGTTCTTAATCATTAGAGGGGGCTTGCCTACCAGAACAATAAAATAAAAATGTGTAGGGCTACTTTAATGGTATAGCAATAGCATTATGCTAAGGGCTATGCGCAAACATATATGTATGAAAAACAATGTAAAGCCTAAAACTACATTGTATAGGCCCCTCTACTTTAAGTTAGATTTTTAACAGAAAGGAAACTGTATACCGTAAAAATCGCATACAGTTGCACAGCTTATTAAAATGTTTTATTTTAACATGTTTATTTTTAATCTATAAATAGGCCTATAATATTAATTTAATTTCACAGAACAAGACATAAAGGCAAAATCAACAGTATGAGTATATAAAGACATAATACAACATGTGGACTATTAAGATTGTCCCTTTCTCTTAATACAGTGGCCCTGCTAATACCACAATAGTTCAAAAACATTTGATGCAAAATTTGATAGTGTGACTGGGTTTGGTTAGGATCATCAAATATCTGTCAAAACGAAATTTGAAGCCAAGTTTGATGTAAAGATTGACCGTGTGACGAGAGCTTTAGGGTTTACCAGGAAAGAAATTTATTCACTAGTTATCTTATTATATGAGGTAATTAACTTCCTTTCATGTCATTAAAAAACGTAGTTTCACTTTCAGGTTGTTATAAAACTTGTACATGCTAAAGGTGAAAATGTTATCAAATTGTTTTATAAAATAATATTCGATATCACAGTGCGTATGTGTAATGCATCCTCTCATCGATTTCAGCACCAAGTGCCCCACCTGGAAATGTCAGAATAACTGCCAGCTCAGACACAACCCTTACCATAACATGGGATGAGATTCCTTGCTCTGATTGGAATGGACATATTCTTGGGTATCGATATGAACTTACTTTACAGAGCGTAGTGATAGACAGCGAGGACGTAACAACGACATCTGTGACCATCACATTAGATACAGCAGACACCTACATCTTCAGTGTTGCAGGAAGAACAGATTCTGGTATAGGACCTTACACTCACAAAACCATTAACACTTTGGTAGGAACAACAAGTAAGTATATCAATCATGAATATCAATAAAAAGTTACATGGCTCAAGACAGATATACAGGAAAGTGTCGGGATAATAATTAGTCCAGGATGGGCGAACAAGGAATATGGACCTTTTCAGGAAGACATCATACGACAAATTCGATCGTGGGCGACCACGGCAAATATTTTGAAAGCTCAGAAAACAATAGGCCTTCTACACAAATCTTTTCACAATCCTCTTCAAATCCGCTGCTCGCTCTCTCTCTATAATATGGCTCTTGTTCTTTCCAACCCTAGAATATATGGCTGCTTCACTTACCACCTTATAAACCAGACGCTAACCAGCCGGATTGAATCCGTTGAATTGGTCGTTTGACCGAATTGTTTGTAAATGTTTTTTTTTTTGCATTTAAGTCATTTATAAGTCTGAATCTCGCCATTTAAGTTTTTCCATAGGATTACCGTGATAAGTTTATAGAAACGTGTGGACTGTCTTTGCAAAACATTTAAATCATAGGCGTAGGCTCAGAATAACGAATTACAAGGCTCAGAATTACAAGGTTTTAAGTTGATTTTTGCGTTGTTGGAGATAATGGTATTTTGAAATTGTAATTTTCAAACCTTATATTGACACATAACTAATTTCTTAACAAAACAATAAAACGGCTATATTTCAGTAACACCAAAATGTCAGTAATAACTCTGTTACTCTGAATTTACTGTTGCGTGTAATTTCTAAGTATATACAATGATAAGTAAGTTTGCAATAAATTATTTCAGCTTCGTCTGCATTTCAAGATCGGACAACTGGTAGGCCTTTTTCTACTTCAAAGACCAGACCAAGAGGAACTTTAACCGTTGGAAGAGAGGAAACGCCCACCACTGCAACTATTGGTATGCATAAGCGATTTCTCAGAGATACTGCAAAAAATCGACTGGATATCTATGGCTCACTTCATGTGAAGGAAATTAAAAGACTATTCCGGTTAAGCGGCTATGGATGATTATGTGTGGTTGGGTGTAGGACTGTTAGAGTAGGTGTGGGTTAGGGGTGCGGGGGTGGGGGTGCGTGTGTGTGGAATATGTGGAGTTATCACCTTTCGTGGTTGTAAATACCAGTGCCTTTTAGGCTTGAAAGTGAATATTTTTTGTCTGACCCGGGCTTACACAGGGTCTTGCGCAGGGTCTTGCGAGAATGAAGGTAGGAAAGTTAAGGACATACCTACCTTATTGGCTTCTGTGTTGTTTGCATCCATTGATGCTTCGATTCTATGACGCATATCTCGCGTCCTCCTAAGTATATAGGCCCTATATTCTGTTGCTAAATATTTTATAAAAATTATATAGGTGAGAGATTGTCGTAAAACAGACACTTCAAAGCTCATTTAACGCAGAACAATCCTTGTTTATAATGCAGGTATGGCTGCTCCGAAAGTGAACTCTCGTGGACAATGTTCAATCAACATGCCAGTTATTCTCACCCTTGCTGTGTTGCTTCTTGCTGCTGTAATTACAATTATTATCCTGGGTCTACTTTTGTATAGGTATGTTGACTAATTGAAATCTCAACTTTGGCCGGTTAAATATGGTACCCTTACATGTTAGAGTGCAAAGTGATGCACCGCCACTCTTCGTGAAATAACTTATGAAGAAGAACACTCTGTTCTGTCCTGGTTCCAACGGGTATCTATATTCGCAAGAGGCGTAAACCATGTCTTTCATACGTGTATGTTTTATTAGCTTCGTATATAAGATGACTAAACCTTCAATCAAAACTTTTTGACTTCCTCAGGAAATAGCATTAAAGTTTTTATTGTTTAAAATTTTTAAAAATAATCTTGAGCCGAATAAATTATTGCGGGAATTCATACAAAAATGAGACCGGCTAAAGTCTTTACTGTGAAAGTATGACACAAACTTCTTGGGAACACAATTTATTTTATATCTCCACAAGTATGTAACAGTATAAAATCTAATAGTAAAAAAAAAAACAAGCTCAATGTTAATCTCAAGTAGGTGAATAAATTATTGGGCGAATTGAAATTCTCAAAAATAAAAGAACTGAAATGGGGCCGGTTTTAGTCTTTAATGTGAAAGTACGACACAAAATTCATTTGAACTCGATGTCTTTAATATCTCCACTTGCAACTATAACAGTATAATTATATCATGAAACTTTATTCAATATTTTGAGAAATAACTCGAATTATCGTAGTTTCCCTTTTTCTCATTTTATTTTGAAATATATAACAAAGAGCAAAAAGTACCAAAGGAGACTCCACAAATTACGAAAATGGAGATATCGGTAAGGCGAATAACACTATAGCCACGTCGTCATCAGGTAATGTAATGAATACAGCATATCAACCAGACAATGACGATATGGGGTATGAAATCCCTCCTACAGGTGTAAGTCATCAGGTTGGCTCTTCATCTGACTACGAAGTAACCCTACCTGACAGACCTCAATCAGGACAACATTATGAAGATCTGGATCAGAAGAGTATGGAGAAAGAGAAAGACCACCAATACCAGTCACTTGGTGATAAAAGAAATATGCGTAAATGATGCATTGGAACCAGCACGCAAACTGCGAAAGAGAAACAACTAAATACCCAGTTTATTTAAAAAACTGGGTTTTTTTAATCATTGTAAACTTGGAAAAAAATCGTTTTATTATCAAACAAATAGATGTAAAAAATGAGCGGTCAGGAATCGCCTTTAGCTTTATCGGGCATTCTTTTATCATTATATCAAAACATTTTCATTATCACTATCACCATCACTATTAGTATCACTAGACTCATTACTATCATTATTATTTCTTGTGGGTATGGATACGGATGTAGATGGATGCATGAGTGTGAACGTTACATACCTGACTCAAGGTCCCCCGATTTTCTTGCAAACACTTTCTAGGGCCATTTCCTTGGTACTTCGTTGGATTACCTTTATTCAATTTATGCAATTCTTTGCATGTACTTTTATCATGTCATAATATATAATGTCTTTATTTTCATAGTTTGGATAAACTGATTATTGAACAATCGATCATATCAAATCAAATCAAATCAAATCAAATCAATCAAAGCATCCAAAACAGATCAGATTAGATCAAATCAAATCTGATATCTGTGATGTACATCGTGCACTAATTTGGATCACAACATTCTTTTCACAAGAACGTCCGGAGTGTGGAAAGTCTACATTGTTTGCATTATTGTCGGAAGTGACGATAATGCGATTTAGAATGGACAGTAACCTCACTGATGTATTTTCACTTGCGGCAACAGTAGGCCTACTAGTAACACATTTTATTTGTGTGTAAAAATAAGGCATGTGCGTCTGTTTGTGGGGTGTGGGTTGGTTGGGGTGGTAGTGTTTTTGAGGTGTGCATATTCCTGCTTTTTTTTCATTGTAACTGTATGGAAGTTGTGCAATTATTACAGAATCATGATTGCTTTACATTGTACCTTCCTCTTTCTACATTGTATATATATTTGCCAATTTTTGTGTATTTTATGCAATCAATAAACTTGTTACCAAAAACAAAATGGCGTATTACTCATATAGTTAATATGTGTGAAAAATCCCCGGGGGGGCACATCAAAAAATTTTGGTGGGTATGCTCCCCCGGAATTTTGAGGTGGTGGTAAAAGGGGGTCTTTCGGAGCTGCGAACCGGGCTGTGAACAAGTAAAATGGGGTCTTTTGGAGCTGCGAAAAGTCAAAATCAAGGGTCTTTCTTGGCTTTTTGGTTGAAAATCGCCTGAAAAAACAAGAAATATGAGGAATGAGCAATTTTGGGGTCTTTTAGAGCTGAAATTATCAAAATCGAGGGTCTTTCGGAGCGTTATTTTGGTCAAATATAGGGGGTCTTTCGGAGCTGCGAAACCCAAAAAGGGGGTCTTTCCGGGGAGCATACCCGTATGGTAATTTGTGTTGATTTCCCCCCCCCCCGGGGAAAAATCACGAATGCGGAGATACCCAACCCTTATATGCATGTATGCATATATGCATGTATGTACTGGACGTATTAAATTTTGCATGCAAAAGATTGCAAAATATTGCCCATAATATAATACCAGTTGCATAACAAATTGGAAACCGGTAAAGATGAAAAGAACACTCATAAGCCCCCCCCCCCACCCCCAATGTTGAGATTAAAGATTCCTGTACGAGTATAGTGCATTTTTAATAGGATCAAAATTTGCGTGATCGCAGGAATATATGGAAGTATTAGTATTACCTACTAGGTTTTATAAACGCATTTCTTGTTAATAATAATTGTGTGCACGGAATATTGTGAGTATTAACCCATGCCTTATATACTGCCAACACCTTCAACAGTCTATTAGGGATCTCCCTGATTCACACATATATAGCATTACACAGGGAGTAGTGAGAGTCTCACTCAGGATATGTACTACTATCTACACAGCGAATAGGGAGAGACTCACTAACTATTTGTTTTGATGAGATATATTGTTCATTATGATTAGGAATATTACCAAAATGAATAGTTTACTTTTTATCTGAACTATATAGTCAAATTGACAAGATCTGCGACTCATTGTTTGAGCATATTACCCATTTCATTTTGACAAGATTCTGTTATGTCCCGCTCTGACAAGACAAATTATTGAAATTTGATTATTTATGTCATTTTTGACAAGACAAACTACTCAGAGTTGATACGTTTGGTCATTTTTGACAAGTTTTGATGAGTTTATTGTCATTTCTGTTATCTGTTATGTCCCCATCTGAATAGTTGACGTTGTCAAATTTGACAAGTTTTCTATCCAAAATGAGTAGATCGATTTAAGAATGCATAAGAACAGGTATAGCTATTTAGCTATTTTCTGAAGATAGTATTACATAATACTGTTATCTTCTGAAGATAGCATTATATAAGCACATAGGTACTGCTATCTTCTAAAGATAGCATTACACAAGAACAGAGGTAATACTGTCTTCTGAAGATAGCATAACAGATAACAGATATACTGCTATCTACAGAAGATATCATTACCAAAGAACACAGGTACTACTATCTTCTGAAGATAGTATTACACAAGAATAGAGGTACGCTGTTTTCTGAAGATAGCATTAAACAAAAATAGAGGTACAGCTATCTACCAAAGATAGCATTACACAAGAATAGAGGTACGCTGTCTTCTGCAGATAGCATTACATAAGAACAGAGGTACAGCTATCTACTAAAGATAGCATTACATAAGAACAGAGGTACGCTGTCTTCTGAAGATAGCATTACATAAGAACAGAGGTACAGCTATCTACTAAAGATAGCATTACATAAGAACAGAGGTACGCTGTCTTCTGAAGATAGCATTACATAAGAACAGAGGTACAGCTATCTACTAAAGATAGCATTACATAAGAATAGAGGTACGCTGTCTTCTGAAGATAGCATTACATAAAACAGAGGTACAGCTATCTACTAAAGATAGCATTACATAAGAACAGAGGTACGCTGTCTTCTGAGGATAGCATTACATAAGAACAGAGGTACACTGTCTTCTGAAGATAGCATTACATAAGAACAAGGATAATGCTATCGCTTGCAAGTAGCATTACATTAGAACAGAGGATGCGGGCTTTTCAAATCATTATGCAAGCATGTATAGGTCCATTTTGTGGGACAACGTACTTTAAATCATCACGCAAGAGAGGGTGCAAGTTCATAGCTCAGAAATTGTACATCTGGAAGTGCAACGTTATCAGCCAAACAATAACGATTTCAACTTACATGCGTAATTGCCTAGCAACCAGATAATTCATTAGCTTGGATAAAATGTGGATAAATTTTGCTCTATGATGGGGCCCTGTGAATAAAAGTCCGATTTACATTAAAGGTTGATAAAATGAATTTCGCTATTTTTATTCAAATGAGCACAAGAAAGCTATTGTTGTTATCTTTTCTCAGATTTTTAAAATTTTGAGATAAGTTTTGGAGTTACAAAGTGCTGTCAAATAATGGATTTCTTTTTTTGTAACCACCACTGCATGTACAATGTGTCGCTGGCATGTGACAAGGTCGACTGCACAAACTTGATTGCCGGGTCTCAAATGTGCAAGTTCACTGAACAAGTTTTGACATTGGGATGTAAGCGGAAATAGAATGACAAAATAATTACTATTATGAACAATAAAATATTCTATATAGTTGTACATACAAATATCGTTACGTTTTCTAAGCCAGAAGTTTCTATAATAATATTTCTTAGCTTATTTTTCAGGTATTTTCCCCCAGTAATAATCATGGCAAGTTTACGTTTCCTAATCGTCGTTGCTTTATGGATTTCTGTCATTCGTCAGACTCAAGGTAAAGTATAACATTATTCAATTCAATGTACTACATGTGTGCATTGCCGTACAATATATCGCAGTACTGCTGCACCATGTCTTTTATTACTACAAGTGTATACTAAATTCTGCAGCAAATGAAGGAGCAAAAAAGAAGGAGCAAAATTGATCCACCAATCCTCTATACATGTATACATGATTAGATTTCATTAGACAATCGAATATAAAAAGAATCACACTACTGCACTGCAGGAACATAATATAGACACACATCACACCAACTATGTAAGTTAATTGTATTGTCTCGATAACTGCAACTACTGTCTTTTAAAGTATGTTTCAATATCATCATTGCACTTCAATCTCCTAAGCGATTATTTTATTCAAAATATTTATTGTTTTGACGGCAGGTCAATGCCCAATACAAAACTTTCAAGTGATTCCAGATCCATCTTCACCGTCATCACAGCTGAGTGTCTTATGGCAATGTGAGGCACGTGATAATGACTTCCAGATAACATATCAGCTAACCAACAGAGACCAATGTGATACAGGCGATGGCAATCAGCAGCCTCCGTTTGATGTCCAGACTACAGGATTTAGTAACTGGGATGACGTGGAAGTGAATCTTGGTAATGGTTTCTACTGGTATTCAACAATTGTGACAGGTTTATTACCTTACTCTACCTACACTGTGGCCATACAATCAAGACGACGTTTGAATGAGGGTGACATACAAAGTACAGATGTCACAACAGGTGAAGCCGGTAAGTGTTGATTATCATAATGCTCATTGTGATTATGACAGTCTTGACAGATATTCCTTGAAAGCAATAAGATTAATCTAAACCATTGAACGTGTGGAAAATTTTGTTGGCTGCAGTATAATACCGCATAACCTATAATACCGCATGTATAAACAAATCGGAATATAATTTCATTCGATCATTCCGATTTTGTTTTACACAAGTTTGATATTATACTGCAGCTAACAAAATTCTCCAAATATTCATATCCATGATCGATCTGATGATATCAAGTTGTGCTTAAAATTATGGCCATTCAAACAAGTGGGACTTTTTTATGTGTTTGTTTTGAATTTTGATATGAGAAATAATGAGTAAAATAGTGATATGAAGCTAACATTCAACATATACCGTCCACGGCGAAACGCTCGTAAAGTCGGCCTCTGGTCAAATTTGTTTTCTTCCGTGTTTAGAAAATATATATCATAAGCTTTACACTGATATATCATTTGACTTCAAACGATATCCAGAAGCGGAGTTATGGCTTGTTAAACTTTGCTCCTTCCGTAAAAGGGTATTATTTTGGTGCTACATTATTTCTCTTTTTCTACATTGCTGGTATTAAGGGCTGGGGTATGAACACGAACATTGCATTCTGAATACGAAGAATGTCATTCTGATATCAAATAATTCTGATTTTTTGAAATTCGCAATTTAATACACATTTTATGGCAAATCATTAAAAATTGATATTTTGATATTTAACAGTACTTGAAGTAAACTTTATAAATCTGATGATTTATACTTAAAGTGTATGTAGGTGGGATGAAAAGCCGACGATCAATTGAAAATTTCGACCTTTCGTATTGAAGATATGGATTTTTTCCCCAAAACACCAAAAAAATTAGGTCTTTTTGGGAAGAAAATCCATATCTTCAATATGAAAGGTCAAAATTTTCAATTGACCGTCGGCTTTTCCTCCCTGCTACATACACTTTAAGAATATGTCATTAGATTTATATAGGCCTAATTTACTTCGAGGACTGTATTATATCAAAAATTTGCAAAATATCAAATTTTTATAATTTGTCCTAAAATTTGTATTATATTGTGATTTTCAAAAAATGAACATTATTTGATATCAGAAAGACATGCTTCGTATTCAGAATGCAATTCGATAGGTCTGAGGTGCTCTCATGTCCCACAAAAAATACTGTCGAAACGCAATAAACGCTCATTTTAGATCCCTTAAATATCAAATGGTCATAATTGAGGGTCACTTCAAATCATCCCCAAGTCAACGAGGTTCAGGAATGTCCTCTCATTGTTAATTGTTGGTAACCCACCACTTGAACAGGATTTAGCCAAAGCAAACAAAGACTAAAGCTATTTACTAATTCTATCTACTAATTCTAATTCTATACATAAGTATAAGTTTATTATCCTCTTCAACAATAGGATTAAAGATTTGAGTTTGAGTGGACTAAAATGAGAAATATGTAGGACAAACATTAGGTACATTATGAATACAACCTTTATGCACATTTTGCACTGTAACTTGAAATACAATTTGCCGACTTTTCGAGCGGTTTGAGATGGATGGTCACATATGGACAATGCCATGGTAATTCGTGTATGGCAAGCTCGTGCTACACTTTTGCGGGTTCTTTGACAAACTTTATGCTCCAGCTTTTAAACTGATTTGAGTGGAATCTTTATTTTTTTTGTATTTTAATACCCAACATTCATGGCTAGATCCTCATAGTATTGCTAAATGCAGATATCAACTTTCTTTTGTACGTATGGGACAGCTGTGAAAAACGGTAACTCGTGCTACGAGTCATGACATGCCAAAAAATCACTCACATTAATTTGGATGGTGTCTCTACTCCCATATTCTGTAGGTAATCGTTGACTACCGTGGCTTTGTGGGGCGAGCGGTGTCATCTTGGAGAATTGCATTAGGTCCCAGATTGTGAAGATATGGGATTGCAGCTTGCTGCACAGAATAATGGTCAATTTGGCAAATTCCTTTTGAGACCCCAATGCATACACAAGGCGTTTACTCAGCTGTGAAGAATATTATTGTTTCAAATGGCGTGTCATTGTAAAGAGGAGTATTGTAGCTATCCGTTGATATGCAACACGATATGAATATGTCATAAATAATTTGAGATACAGATGCTTGAAAAAACTTTCCAAACTTTTGTTGAGGAGTTTATATGGAAATGAATTGAAATGATAGATGTAGACATGTGTTTGATCGTTGTATTACGAGTGTAGAAAATTAAATCAAATTGACAAATGAGTAAAGTAAAATGTAATACATAAGTAATTGATTAGAACGCATCCAACGGAACATAGGTATAGGATGCATGTACAATGTACATTGTACATGTAATATTTACAGTGTATCACTCTTTTGTTTCTGTTATGAACAGTACCAAGTCGCAGACCGGCCAGTCTTTATGCAATATTTACAACACATGATATAGATTATTCTTGGAGTGAGATACTATGTGGCAGCAGACATGGCAACATCACAGGTTATGAATACAATCTGACGTACACAAATGATGGTCAACCTGTCAGTGACGCAGTGTTCACACCAATAACGTTTTCAAGAAGACCTGGTCTGCGGGTTACTGGTCTCAGCTGCGCTGTGCAGTATACATTTAACGTCGCATGGAAGAACAACGCAGGAGCAGGAGCAAGAAGCGGTATAATCATTTCTACCACAAGCGGTTAGTTTTTATCACATCTGGATCAAAATAATTGGCAGTGTCAGCAAAGCAGTATCCACGCCAATTTCTTTTCAAACAGACCTGATATGTGTTAATACTGATTTGGTCTCTGCTGCCACATTTGGAAGAGCAATGCAGGAACTGGACGAAACGGGTAAACGGTGAAAAATTTAAAACAACACTAAAACGGAAATGAAATTTCGAGGGTTCAAAACCAGAAAGCCTTAACTCACAATGACCGGCTCTGACAAAATGAGCATAAAGTTGGCTCTTTGCTTTGGTCTTCAAACATCAATATTTCCTCCACAATGTCTTTTGTTTTCTATTGAATTTTGTCATGATTAATGTAATGTATCTTACCTCGTATCTTCTATAGTGCCTGGCGACTTTGTGCTCATTTTGTGGGAACATGTGATTGTGAGTCGAGGCTTTCTGGCTCTCAGCCCTCGGAATAACGAGGAAGTACAATGACGTGTTTTCGAATTGAAAAGCCAACATGGTCAATGTTCATTTATTTTTAATTTGCCCTTCAGTTTCACCTGGCAGCGTTCAAAATATGCAGGCTTTCTTAACGGCTACACAAATCACTATAACCTGGACGGAGCCAGCTGAGAGAGGATGTCCTGCAGTAGATACGTATGAGGTGACATGTGAAGGGAACACCAGACATGAAGATGAGTGTCAGGATGTCTTCCCTACACACACCGTCATGGATACAACCAGTAGCCTGTCATATGTG
Source organism: Amphiura filiformis (assembly GCF_039555335.1). Classification (NCBI taxonomy): domain Eukaryota; kingdom Metazoa; phylum Echinodermata; class Ophiuroidea; order Amphilepidida; family Amphiuridae; genus Amphiura; species Amphiura filiformis. Next base: position 58,005,089 of record NC_092628.1, read on the forward strand.
TGCGATGTGAGACCATTTTATTCCTACAACATAAGGGCGAATGGTATAGGTGGTCCAGTTCTGGAACTATCTGAACCACAACTTACCTCAGGATTAGGTACATACGGTTTACCATGTACAGATGTATGAGATGTGAAATATAAATTGACAAGTAGGCCTAATGGCAAATATTTAGATCTACCTTTGTATTTAAATATCATCATTTTAATTTCTCATCTATTTCGTTACACCGAAGGTACTATGGAAAGTAGTGGATGACGACTTACACTGCTTAGGATTTACCAGGAAAGAAATTAATTCACTAGTTATTTTCATGTCATTAAAAAACGTAGATTCATTTTCAAGTTGTTAAAAAACTTGTATATGCTAAAGGTGAAAATGTTATAAAATTATTTTAGAAAATAATATTCGATATATAATAATGCGTGTGTGTCATGCATCTTTTCATTGATTTCAGCACCAAGTGCGCCACCTGGAAATGTCAGAATAGCTGGCAGCTCAGACACAACCCGTACCATCACATGGGATGAGATTCCTTGCTCTGACAGGAATGGACAGATTCTTGGGTATCGATATGAACTTACTTTACAGAACACAGTGATAGACAGCAAGGACGTAACAACGACATCTGTGACCATCACATTAGATACAGGAAACACGTACATTTTCAGTATTGCAGGAAGAACAGATTCTGGTATAGGACCTTACACTCACATAACCATTAACACTTTGGTAGGAACAACAAGTAAGTATATCATGAATATCAATAAAAAGTTACATGGCTCAAGACAGATACAGGAAAGTGTCGGGATAATAATTACTCCAGGATGGTCGAACAAGAAATATAGACCTTTTCAGGAAGACATTTTACGACAAATTCGATCGTGGGCGACCACGGCAAAGATTTTGACCAACTTCACCAAAAAATGGTTGAAATTTGGGTGAAAATCATAACCTTTTATGCTTTTGCTTTTACAAATATCGTTCATATCTTTCTAATAGAATGCTGTCTATGGCGTTACCTCGTACACTACTCCAGTCATTTCATGAGTACCACAAGGCTCTGTCCTAGGTCCCTTCTGTTCTTTATCTTTGCTTCTCTAATTTCTCACAGGACAGCCGGTCAATCACATTTCTGACCTGCCCGACTTCCAGAAAGATATTGATATTATATCCACAACTGGTTCAGTTCCTATGATCATCTGTCTGCCAATGCCGGTAAGACAAAAGCCACAATGATCTCTGCCAAAAAGAAACCTTATACACAGATGCAACTCTTCATGAATAACCAATGAATTGAAAGAGTCAGCTCTCTCGGCATTTGGATTAGCCACAACCTCCATGTGATGTCGACAATTATGCAAGAAAGCTCTGAAAACAATTGGTCTCTCTACACAAGTCTTTTCACAATCCTCTTTAAATCCGCTGTTCTCTCTATACCTGGCTCTTGTTCTTGCCAACACTAGAATATTTGGCTGCTTCATCACCCTATAAACCAGACGCTGACCAGCCGGATTGAATCCGCCCAGCGCTTTGCTTTCCGCAAGAATGGAAACTGTCTCACGAGGTTTTTCACTCAAAAATAGACCCCACTCCTCTCCAACCGTCGTGATCTTCTCACGCTGTATCATCTTTACAAGGTTGTCACCGACAATGTTGCTAAATGCCCAACCCTGTCCGCCTTCAACTCTGCTATCAGTGACCATGTGTTTTAGTCAGATCCTCTTTCATCTCATTTTATTGTCTGTATTTGATTTTAAATCGTTTTGCCTCTCCATTTTCTGTCGTTCCCTTTTATTTTCCTATTTGATGTATTTAGGCCACTTAAATTTAGTGCTCATGCACTATTAGGTTCTCGCCTGGTCTTATGGCCGAATTAATACAAATAGATAAATAAATGGCTAATGTGAAATTTTAGGTTTTTTTTTTTTTTTTTTTTGCATTCGAAGTCATTTATATGTCTGAATCTCGCCATTTGAGTCTTTCCATAGGATTCCCGTGAAAGGTTCATAGAAACTTGTGTATTGTGCATAAAAGCATACATCATTACAATGTATATCATATTTGTATATCGGGCGCGTAGGCTCAGAATTACAAGGTATATAGTTGATTTTGGTGTTGTTGGAGATAATGGTATTTTGAAATTGTCATTTTTCAAACCATAAAATGATATATAACTAATTTCTTAACAAAACAATGAAACGGCTATATTCCAAAAACACCAAAATGTTAGTAAGAACCTTGTTACTGAATTTACTTTTGTGTGTAATTTCTAAGTAACAATGATAAGTAAGTTTGCAATAAATTATTTCAGCTACGTCTACATTTCAAGATCGGACAACTGGTAGATCTTTTTCTACTTCAAAGACCAGTCCCAGAGGAACTTTAACCGTTGGAAGAGAGGAAATGTCCACCACTGCAACTATTGGTATGTATAATGCTTGCAAGTGATTTGTATTGCGAGTGGTAAAACTACCTTGATTGAAGGGATGGGATCGACTGGATATTTATGGCTCACTATAAAAACAAGTTTAGGCTTCATGTTGTTGCAACAAAAGGAAAAGGCTATTCTGATTAAGCGGCTATGGATGATTATGTGTGGGTGGGTGTAGGACTGTTACAGTAGGTGTGGGTTAGGCATTTTGTTAGGGGTGCGCGGGACGTGTGTGGAGTGTGTGTAGTTATCGCCTTCGGTGGTTGTAAATATCTGTGCTCTTTTGAACAAATTTAAAGTGAATATTTTTTGTCACACCCGGGCCTATAGGTCTTGGAATTAAGAAAGTTAAGGATACATACTTTATTGGCTACTGTGTTGTTTGCAACCATGAATGCCTCGTTTCGAGGACGTATTCCACGTCCTCTAAGTATATTCCTTTTGCTAATAAAAATATCATAGGTAAGTGATTGTCGTAAAATTACACTACAACGCTCACAACGCAGAACAATCCTTGTTAATAATGCAGGTATGACAGCTCCGAAAGTGAACGCTGCCGTTGGACAAGGTTCAACCAACATGCCAGTTATTGTCACCCTTGCTGTGTTGCTTCTTGCTGCTCTAATTACAATTATTATCTTGGGTCTACTTTTGTATAGGTATGTTGACTAATTGAAATCGCAACTTTCCATATTAGAGTGCATTAAAGTGATGCGCTGCCACTTTTCGTGAAATAACTTGCAGGGGCGCACAGTGTCATCGACCCTATATCTTCATGGCAGGAATCGCCATGGTAGGTTAAATCCACAGCCACGATTAGCCATTTGGTTCAAACCTTTAAAGCTCTTTTAAACTAATAATTAGTCGAGGGACATAACTAAGGCTACTCACAATAGCCGGGTAATCGATCTTGGTTGTGCGTGATTAAGCTTGTATACCCCATTGAGGTCAATGGTCATCGACTTTTATACTGCCTACAGTGAGTGCAGCTGTACTACACGCTGCACGCTGTAGTCCATAACAGGACCAACGCAATATAAAATGGTCAAATTTTGAGTTCAAAGCGCACGGCCAATTTTCAAAGCGCATTCTAGCGACTATCATATCTGTTCAACACGTATTTCCAAGTTTATGAGACCAAATCTGGTTTCTTGAGAAAAAAATCATGACGGGAGATATTCATCATTTTCTAACCCGGTATCAGAAGATTTTCGTCTGATATCAAAATCGTGCATAGCAATTCACGTGTATCGATCCCGTGTATTCATTTTAGTGTCCCTTCTGCACCAAATAATTATTAGCCAGGCGGTGTCGGTGTGGGGCGTAGCAAGAGCTTCAGGGGTCCATGGACAAGGTGTAATGCGGGCCCTTCAAACATCTCTTTTATTCCGATTTCATTTTCGCTTTTGCTCGGGTCCCTGGATTTCGTCCACCCTGTCCACCTGCTTGCTACGCCCCTGATAACTTGTAAAGAAGATCACTCTGTTGTGTCCTGATTTCAATGGGTATCTATAGATAGTCGCAAGGCGTAAACCATATCTCTCATTTACTTGTATCTTTTATTAGCTTCGTTTATAAGATGACCAAACCATCAATCAAGACTTTTTTGATTTCCTCAGGAAAAAGCATTGAAGTTTTTATTGTTTAACAAGTTTAACATTAATCTTGAATCGAATAAATTATTGGGGGAATTCATACAAAAAAGAACATGGGACCGGCTAAAGTCTTTGATGTGGAAGTATGACACAGCGTTCTTTTGACCACAATCTATTTTATATCTCCACAAGTTTAACAGTATAAAGTGTCTTTTTAAAACAAGCTTAATGTTAATCTCAAGTGAGGTGAATAAATTAGCGGGCGAATTGAAATTCTCGAAAATAAAAAGACTGAAATGGGGCCGGCCTTAGTCTTTAATGCGGAAGTATGACACAAAAATTCATTTGAACTCAATGTCTTTCATATCTCCATGAAAATATAACAGTATACATGTATATCAGTAAATTTTATTCATTATTTTGAGAAATAACTCGAATTATCGTAGTTTTTCCCTTTTTCTCATTTTATTTCAAACTATATAACAAAGAGCAAGAAGTACCAAAGGTGACTCCACAAATTACGAAAATGGAGATATCGGTAAGGCGAATAACACTATAGCCACGTCGTCATCAGGTAATGTAATGAATACAGCATACCAACCAGACAATGACGATATGGGGTATGAAATCCCTCCGACAGGTGTAAGTCATCAGGTTGGCTCTTCATCTGACTACGAAGTAACCCTATCTGACAGACCTCAATCAGGACAACATTATGAAGATCTGGATCAGAAGAGTATGGAGAAAGGTCACCAATACCAGTCACTTGGTGATAAAAGAAATATGCGTAAATGATGCATTGGAACTAGCAAGCAAACTGTGAAAGAGAAAAAACTAAATACCCAGTTTATTTTTTAAAAAAATGGGGTTTTTAATCATTGTAATAAAAAAAAAATAGATGTAAAAAGTGAGCGGTCAGGAATCGCCTTTAGCTTTATCGGGCATTCTTTTATCAGTATATCAAAACTTTGTTATTATCATTATCACCATACTATTATTATCACTAGACTCATAACTATCATTATTATTTCTTGAGGGTATGGATACGGATGTAGATGGATGCACGAGCTGCACGAGTGTAAATTAATGTTACACACCTGACTCAAGGTCCCCCAGTTGTCTTGCAAACACTTTCTGGGCCATTTCTTTGGTACTTTGTTAGATTACCTCTATAATTATTACACAGTCAACTGCGCTTGATGTGTTTTACATTTCTTTGCATGTACTTTTATCATGTCATAATATATCTTTATTTTCATAGTTGAACAATCGATCATATCAAATCAAATCAAATCAAAAATCAAATCAAATCAAATCAAATCAAATCAAATCAAATCAATCAAAGCATTCAAAACATATCAGATTAGATCAAATCAAATTTATTCAAGTCAAATCTGTGCTGTACATCATGCACTAATTTGGATCACAACATTCTTTTCACAAAGGAAAGTCTACATCCATTGTTTGCATTATTGTCGGATGTGACGGTAATGCGATTTAGAATGTAACCTCACTGTATTTTCACTTGCGGCAACAGTACTAGTAAGGCCCGGTCACACTATGACGGACGATAAGCAACGAAAGGTGACGAACGTGAAAATCACAAAATGTTGACGGCAAAGCGACGACAAAAAGAGGAAAAACAAGATTTGCTGACGAGTGGGAACGACCTTTAGCGACAACACGACGGCAAGGGGCGAAAGGCTGCGGCAGGAAACGGAGACTAGCGACCAAAACCGGACGTTGTCTGGGCGGTGAGTGACGAAGTCTCGACGAAGCCCGACAACAAGCAACGAGGTCAGACGGCTGGCAGCGGATTTGCTTGCTGCAAGGAACGGCAGCTGACGGTGGATTGCGGTGATGATGACGTGACTCAGCAGCCGACATCAAAGCCTGTGTGTGTGCGGGTCGTATAGTCCCCTTTGGCGTTCCCACTCTTCACAACGTTCTGATCATCCACTCAAAAATATCAATATCAATAATAATCAAAAATATTAACATCAATATCAATAATAATCAAAAATGGTAAAATCGATATCAATAATAATCCAAACTATTAATATCTATATCAATAATAATCAGGATTATTAACATCAATATCAATAATAATCAAAAATATTACACATATCAATAATAATCAAAAATAGTAAAAATTAATATCAATAATAATCCAAACTATTAAAATCTATATCAATAATATATCAATAATAAAATATTAACATAAATATCAATTATTATAATCAAAGATATTAATATCAATAATAATAACAAATACTACACATATCAAAAATAATCAAAAAATTAATATAAATATCAATAGGAATCAAAATATTAAAATCAATATTAATAATAATCCAAACTATTATATCAATATCAATATATCAATAATTATCAAAAATATTATCATCAATATCAATAATAATAAAAATGTTAATATCAGTATCAATAATAATCACAAATATTAACATCAATATCAATAACAATATCAATAATAATCAGAAATATTAATATTTTTGATTATTATTGATATTATTTTCTTTTTATATGAACTTTAAAATTGCATCTTGCCGGGTAGTCTATTGAAATCGAACTGACGTCAATAAAACGTCAAACATCGCACAATAAGACTTGATTAGAATTTACAGTCACTCATCGTGAGTTGCCGTTAGTTGTCGCTGAGAATCCGTTAGCGACCGCAAACGGCCGAAATTATTCGTCGGGAAATTTTCAACATGTTGAAAATTTTGTGACGACAAAAAAGTAGTTGTCACAATTTCGTTGGTAGTCGTTGTCAACGACCATAAAAAGACTTGATTAATCTCTACAATCCTACAAATGCATATATCTATTTCATGAATCGCACAAAAAGTTTAAAATCGTTGACCATCGTTTAAAAATCGTAACCCATCGCAGACCACCGTTTCAATGCCGCAGGTACTCGCAAACGATACTCGCAAACAATATCCGTCACTCTCCGGACAAAAAGTCACTGTCGCACCAAGACCGTTACAATTTCGTTGCTTGCCGCAACATGTCGTCAGGGTTCGAGATGTGACGTCGCTTGCCGTTGTTTATTCGTCAATGGTCGTTGACAACGACTACCAACGAAATTGTGACGACCTCAAAACGACTAGAGACGGCTTCGCACGGTATGGAAACGTCAAAGAAATGAGGGTTGCGGTCTCCAACGAAATTTGAACGGAATCACAACTACCTTTTTGTCGTCACAAAATTTTCAACATGTTGAAAATTTCCCGACGAATAATTTCGGCCGTCTGCGGTCGCTGACGGATTCGTCAGCGACAACTAACGGCAACCCACGATGAGTGGCGGTAAATTCAAAATTGCAATTCGCAGCTTAACGTCGCTTGCCGTTCACCCCTATTCGTCACAGTGTGACCGGGCCTTTACACATTTATTTGTGTGTAAAAATAAGGCATGTGCGTCTGTTTGTGGGGTGTGGGTTGGTTAGGGTGGTAGTGTGTTTGAGGTGTGCATATTCCTGCTTTTTTTGCTGAACCATGAAATGGTATCAGCCTATATGAGTGAATGTTACTATTTTATATAGTTTTCATTGTAACTTTATGGAAGTTGCGCAATAATTACAGAAGCATGATTTCTTTACATTGTACCTCTTTCTACATTGTATATATATTTGCCAATTTTTGTGTATTTTATGCAATCAGTAAACTTGTAACCAAAAAAACAAACAGATGGGGTATTACTCATATAATTAATATGCGTGAATAAATTAGCAAGAGAAGAATCACGAATGCGGAGATACCAAGCCCTTATGTGGATGTATGTACTGGACGTATATTGAAAATATGCATGCAAAAGATTGTAAAATATTGCCCATGTAATACCAGTTGCTTTATAAATTGGAAACAGTTAAAGACGAAAAGAACGCTCAAAAGCCCCCCCCCCCCCCCTACACTATCAATGGTGGAATTAAAGATACCTGTACGATTATATCAAAAAGAATAGTACATTTTTAATAGGATCAAAATTGGCGTGATCGCAGGAACATAATGGATGTATAGTTATTAAGAGTTTTATATTAGCATTTCTTGTTAATAATAATATTTACCCGGTGGTTTCGGAATCTATTATGAGTATTAACCCTTGTCTTATATACTGCCAACACCTTCAACAGTCTAGTAGGGATCTCGCCTGATTCACACGCTTTATAGAATTACACATGGAGAAATTCACTCAGAATATGAAATACTATCTACTGAAGATAGAATTACACATGGAGTAGAGTCTCACTCAGGATATGTACAGTACATGTACGTAACTACTATCCACTGAAGATAGAATTACACAGCGAATAGGGACTGCAGACTCACTTAGGATATGTTCTGCTATCTACTGAAAATAGCATTTATACAGGGAGTAGTAAGAAACTCACCTAGAAGATATCTTGGTGCAGATTGGTAATCCAGTAAATAACATATAAGGTAAAGTTAAATCGAATTCTGGAAATAAAATTTGCAACTTACATGCGACAGTTGCGTCCAGTAACTCCGAACTTCATCAGGCATCTGATTGATCACGTAACAAACGTCAGGGAAGCCATTTGGGAGAGAGTGGAGTAGCCAGCCATCAACAAAAATGGGGGACACCGCTTTCAACTGCCGCACGCCTGGGACCAAGCTTTGCAAAAGTTTGGTCATTTTTGACAAGTTTTGATATGAGTTTATTGTCATTTCTGTTATGTCCCCATCTCTGAATAGTTTACGTTGTCAAATTTGACAAGATTATATTCAAAATGAGTAGATCGTTTTAAGAATGCACAAGACCAGAGGTATAGCTATTTTCTGAAGATAGTATTACATAATACTGTTATCTTCTGAAGATAACATTATATAAGCACAGAGGTACTGCTATCTTCTGAAGATAGCATTACACAAGAACACAGGTACTACTATCTTCTGAAGATAGCATTACAAAAGAACAGAGGTACTATACGCTGTATTCAAAATGAGTAGATCGTTTTAAGAATGCACAAGACCAGAGCTATAGCTATTTTCTGAAGATAGTATTACATAATACTGTTATCTTCTGAAGATAGCATTATACAAGAACAGAGGTACAGCTATCTACTAAAGATAGCATTACATAAGAACAGAGGTACTGCTATCTACTAAAGAGAGCATTACATAAGAACAGAGGTACTGCTATATACTAAAGATAGCATTACACAAGAACAGAGGTACAGCTATCTACTAAAGATAGCATTACATAAGAACAGAGATACTGCTATCTACTAAAGATAGCATTACATAAGAACAGAGGTACTGCTATCTACTAAAGATAGCGTTACACAAGAACAGAGGTACTGCTATCTGCTAAAGATAGCATTACATAAGAACAGAGGTACTGCTATCTACTAAAGAGAGCATTACATAAGAACAGAGGTACAGCTATCTACTAAAGAGAGCATTACATAAGAACAGAGGTACAGCTATCTACTAAAGAGAGCATTACACAAGAACAGAGGTACTGCTATCTGCTAAAGATAGCATTACATAAGAACAGAGGTACTGCTATCTACTAAAGAGAGCATTACATAAGAACATAGGTACTGCTATCTACTAAAGAGAGCATTACATAAAAACAGAGGTACTGCTATCTACTAAAGATAGCATTACACAAGAATAGAGGTACTGCTATCTACTAAAGATAGCATTACATAAGAACAGAGGTACAGCTATCTACTAAAGATAGCATTACATAAGAACAGAGATACTGCTATCTACTAAAGATAGCATTACATAAGAACAGAGGTACAGCTATCTACTAAAGATAGCATTACATAAGAACAGAGGTACAGCTATCTACTAAAGATAGCATTACATAAGAACAGAGGTACTGCTTTCTACTAAAGATAGCATTACATAAGAACAGAGGTACTGCTATCTACTAAAGATAGCATTACATAAGAACAGAGGTACTGCTATCTACTAAAGATAGCATTACATAAGAACAGAGGTACTGCTATCTACTAAAGACAGCATTACATAAGAACAGATGTACTGCTATCTACTAAAGATAGCATTACATAAGAACAGAGGTACATCTATCTACTAAAGATAGCATTACATAAGAACAGAGGTACTGCTTTCTACTAAAGATAGCATTACATAAGAACAGAGGTACTGCTATCTACTAAAGATAGCATTACATAAGAACAGAGGTACTGCTATCTACTAAAGATAGCATTACATAAGAACAGAGGTACTGCTATCTACTAAAGACAGCATTACATAAGAACAGATGTACTGCTATCTACTAAAGATAGCATTACATAAGAACAGAGGTACATCTATCTACTAAAGATAGCATTACATAAGAACAGAGGTACTGCTATCTGCTAAAGATAGCATTACATAAGAACAGAGGTACTGCTATCTACTAAAGATAGCATTACATAAGAACAGAGGTACTGCTTTCGTCTGAAAGTGGCATTACATAAGAACAGAGGTTGCGGCCTTTTCAAATCATTATACAAGCATGTATAGGTCCATTTTGTATGACAAAGTACTTTAAATCATCACGCAAGAGAGGGTGCAAGTTCATAGCTCAAAAATTGTACATCTGGAAGTGCAACGATATCAGCTAAACAATAACGATTTTAGCTCACATGCATAATTGCCTAGCAATCAGGCGTGTCAGGTAACTCATTGGATTGGATAAAATGTGGATAAATTAGGCTCTTTGGGGGCTTGTGAAGAAACGTCCAATTTACATAGAGTTACCAGTTGATGATTTCGCTATTTCTATTCAAATAAGCACGAGAAAGCTATTGTTGTTATCTTTTTTTCAGATTTTTAAAATTTTGAGATAATTTTTGGAAATAGTTAGAAAGTGCTGTCAAGTTATTATGGATTTTCTCGTTTTTTTTAACCACTCTGCATATACACTGTTTCGCTAGCATGTGACAAGGTCGACAACACTAACTTGATTGCCAGGTCTCAAATGTGCAAGTTCACTGAACAATTAGTTTTGACATTGGGATATAAGCGGAAATAGAATGACAAAATAATATCTATTATGAACAATAAATACATTATATTCTATACATGTATAGTTGTATATACAACTACCGTTACGTTTACTAAGCTAAACGTTTCTATAATTTATTAGCTTATTTTTCAGGTACTTTTCCCTATTAATAATCATGGCAAGTCTGCGTTTCCTAATCGTCGTTGCTTTATGGATTTCTGTCATTCGTCAGACTCAAGGTAAAGTATAACATTATTCAATTCAATGTACTACATGTGTGCATTGCCGTACAATATATCGCAGTACTGCTGCACCATGTCTTTTATTACTACAAGTGTATACTAAATTCTGCAGCAAATGAAGGAGCAAAAAAAAGGAGCAAAATTGATCCATCAATCCTCTGTACATGTATACATGATTAGATTTCATTAGACAATCGAATATAAAAAGAATCACACTACTGCACTGCAGGAACATAATATAGACACACATCACACCATGTAAGTTAATTTGTATTGTCTCGGTAACTGCAACTACTGTTTTTTAAAGTATGTTTCAATATGCACTTCAATCTCCTATGCGATTATTTTATTCAAAATATTTATTGTTTTGACGGCAGGTCAATGCCCAATAGAAAACTTTCAAGTGACTCCAGATCCATCCTCACCATCATCACAGCTGACTGTCTCATGGGAATGTAACGTACATAACAATGACTTCGAGATAACATACCAGTTAACCAATAGAGACCAATGTGATACAGGAGATGGCAGTGAGCTGGATCCATTTGATGTCCAGACTCTAGGATTTAGTAACTGGAATGAGGTGGAAGTGAATCTTGGTAATGGTTTCTACAGGTATTCACCAATTGCAACAGGTTTATTAGCTTACTCTACCTACGCTGTGACCATACAATCAAAATACTCTAGACGTTTTGGTATCATACAAAGTACATCTGTCACAACAGGTGAAGCTGGTAAGTGTTGATTATCATCTAATTTGGAAATCTATGTCAAATGACATAGTAAACACCTCTGAAAAGAAAAGTACCTAGTTGTTTGAACGTCATAATTAAAAAGCACTATGAATGCATATGTATATAGAAAAAAACAAGCCGGCGGAAAGCAAGTTTCATTCGATCATTCTGATTTCATTTTACACTCATTTGGTACTCATATTGCAACTAACAAAATTGTTCAATTTTGCTGCTTTTAATTATTTACGCTTAAAGTTATTCCCATATCAAAAAATGAGACCTTTTCGGATAACTTCCCGATAGTCACCGGGTAGACACCGGCAAATTTCACATGCAAATTAGATAGGTAGCGGGTGACTACCCGATAAATTTTTGGGAAACAATAGTGGATACCTTTTAGGTAATAACTACCGGATGACTACCCGATGACTGTTTTGGGAAACTAGCGGGTAACCACCCGATGACTTTTTGGGGAACTAGCGGATAACTACCCGATAACTTTTCGGGGACCTAGCGGATAACTTTTGGTGACGATATACCTGGTGACCTCTTTGGAGACTTCCTGTTGACCTTTTGGGGAATGCAGAAATACAAATTCATGAGTATGCACAAATTTATTAGGCAATTTAGCTTATTATTTGAATTGTAGATTTTGGAGAAATATAACTCTGCAGTCATGGCAGTTGAGCTTGTGCTATCTTGCTTTAAGAAACTTGAAAGTGTACAATGTAATTTTAAATATTCCTGATTTAATTTAATTGGTTCACCTTTATAAGGTGCATACCTTTCAATTAATGTACAACCACATTGATATGATATCAGCATATACATGTATTACAGACCTAAATGTGATCACATCACTGACACGTCCAGCATAATAATTTTCATATCAAATATTATAATTTATTTACAACAAATAGCTTAACATAAAGCTGATCAGTTAATTGACACATTAGCTGATGATTAGTAATTTAATTGACATTAATTTACTATCAAAATCATGTATGATTTACTAGAAAAGATATAAACTAAAACATTCAAATGTGTCATATTAGGTACATCAGTGTATAAAGACTGCATCAATACAAATCATTTCATACAAATTTTCCTACCTGCATTGTCATATGAAATCAAGCATTCAATGCTTTCTAATTCCTACAGCATGTTCCAGATTAATTAGTAAACATCTTGTTATGTCCTACATGTAAAGCTATGTAAATCCATACATTTTGGACCACAAATAACTTGAATATTCTGCACAAATATATTCCAACTGCCAACAGCTAGCTACTCCATTATTTGAATTCATTCAGTGACCTTTGACCATATACCCACCCACGCATTCTTAAGATGCTTAATGCTATTTTCAAGGTCAAATTAAAAGCAGATAACTACCGGGTAACTCCTGCAAAGAATATAAGTTTCTGGGAACCTTCTGGGTAACTCATTTGAAATATTTGAGTTTTTGGGAGACTTCCGGATGTCTACCCGAAAACTTTTGGATAACTTCATTAGGTATCCGCAAGGTATCCGCTAGCGGGCATTTTCGGATAACTCTGGAAAAGGTACCCGAAAGGTTTCTGATGACCACCGAATGGTCATCGGGTGGTCACCGGGAAACTTTTCTTTTTGCTATGGGTTACCATTCAAACTAGTGGGGACTTTGTCATGTGTTTATTTTGACCAGAGAAAGAATGGATAAAACAGTTAACATTAATCAACAAATGATACTTTTGTTTGATCGTTGTACTACTCATTGAATGCACTAGGGAAAAATCTAACAAATGTGTTACATACATACATACATAAAGGTGATTTAAGGCGCTTATGCAAAAAATTGATCTAAACGCACAAAACTACATTACCAACAACAAACAATAACCTACCAGCCAGTAGAAAACAAGAAAAGTCAATGTAAAGACAAAATGAAAAATACTAAAAATTGTACAAGTGAGTTTTCAGCAGCTTTTTGAATTGTGTGAGAGAAGAAGCTTCCCGTACGTTCCGTGGCAGGCTGTTCCAGATGGACGGTCCAGCAGCTGTAAATGACTTATCACCACAGGTTAACTTGCACATGGGAATGTTTAGGAGAGTTCTGTCCAGGGCAGATCTTGTAACAGGGCCACTGGACGGTGTTGGCTTAAGACTAATTGAATCGATGAGGTATCGCGGAGCAGAGTCCGTCAGGCACTTATAAATCAGAAGACAGAGTTTGAATTGGATGCGGTTGCTAATCGGAAGCCAATGAAGATTGTTCATGAGAGGTTTTGGATCAGTACGTCTAGGGACGGAGAAAATTAGCTTGGATGCTTTGTGTTGAAGGGATTGAAGGCGGCGAAGATCTTGAGACTTGAGTCCATAGAGAAGGCTGTTACCATAGTCCAAACGCGAAAGTATAAGGGCCCGGACAACATGATGTTTAGTGTCCGTATCCAAATGATGCTGTATTCTTCTGATGTTGCGAAGCTGGAGGTTGACAGAGGAAACGATGGAGTTCACCTGTTTTGTCATAGACATATGACTGTCAAAAATCACCCCAAGGTTACGCACATTTGGAGATGGTTTTATAATGCTTTGGCCAACTTTGAGTTCAAGATTCGGAATCTTTTGAAGGCGATAATGGGATCCAGCAATGAAAAATTCTGTTTTGTCACTGTTCAGTTTAAGTTTATTTATATTCATCCAGTTTTGCAGTTCGTGGATACAGGCTTCAAGTGTTTGTAACGCCTTCTCAGCAGCACCCGGGATGTTAGGACAAAAGGAAACATACAATTGTGTATAGTCTGCATATATATGAAATGAGACATTATGTTTACGAATTATGTCCCCCACTGGCAAGGTATAAATAACAAACATCATTGGCCCAATCACAGAACCCTGTGGAACACCAAATACAAGAGGGCTTGAATTGGAAACACAACCATCAATAAATACACGACTACTTCTACAATTAAGATATGTACGAACCCATTGCAATGCATTACCAGACAAACCAATTCTATCCTGTAAACGTTTGAGCATGATACCATGGTCGATGGTATCGAATGCCGCAGACAGATCTAAAAGTGCAAGAAGGACAACTTCCCCGCTGTCTACGGCATTCAACACATCACTTTTCACCTTTAAGAGAGCGGTTTCAGTACTTGTGTTGGCTTTGTAAGCCGATTGATAGATTTCACCTAAATTACAGTCATTGATATGATTTGTTATTTGCTGAGTTACAACCTTTTCAGTGAGTTTGGATATAAAAGACACATTTGATACCGGTCTGTAATTTTTAAGTTCATCATGATCAAGAGAAGATTTCTTAATGATAAGAGATATAACAGCTTTTCCAAGAGGTTCTGGGAAAATACCAGATGAGAGAGACACATTAATGATATGAGTAATTGATGGAATAAAACGCTCAATGTGGAATAAAACGCTCAATGTGGTCTTTCATCAACCAAGTAGGAAACTAAAAAAAAACTAAAAAAAACAAATAAATTATTTAAAAAGAATAAATGAGAAAACAAATATTCTGAACATTTCGCGGAATATATATGTACACCAGGCACAAAAAGAAATTCGTCAGTTATAGTCATCTTTGCTGTTCAACAACCTCATAATTTTGTATTATTCTGAAATATACATTTTGTTAATTGGACTTTGTTTTCTCATTTGACACCTGTTTTCTCATTTGACACCTTGTTCGTGAAAATCGAGCGAGAATTGACCAAGATATGCGCCTCCAAATCATCAAACCCCAAAATCAAAAGTTGCAATTTTAACGATTGAATTGTGCCTGTTATCATGGTTATATTGTGTGCTTTATTGATGGGCCCGTGGTGCTCGTGTGAAATACGATGCGTTCCCATTGAAATTGCAACTTTTGATTTTGGGGTTTGACGGTTTGGAGGCGCATATCTTGGTCAATTCTTGTTCGATTTTCACGAACAGGGTGTCAAATGAGAAAGCAAAGTCCAAATAAACAAAATGTATATTCCAGAATAATTCAAAATTATCAGGTTGTTGAACAGCAAGGATGACTATACTGACGAGTTCTGTGCCCGGTGTATATATACGAAGCATATAACTCTTTCGTTTCTGTTATGAACAGTACCAAGTGCAAGACCGATTGTCAGTCCTCATGATTCATCTACAACACATATAGATTTTTATTGGTATGAGATACGATGTGGCAATAGACATGGTAACATTACAGGTTATGTGTACTCTTTGACGTATACGATTGATGGTCTTCCTGTCAGCGATGCAGTGTTCACACCAATTACGTTTTCAAGCATTCAGCTACCTGGTGTGCGTATTACTGGTCTTAGTTGTGATATGCAGTATACATTTAACGCCGCATGGAAGAACAACGCAGGAACAGGAATGAGAGCTAGTGTAATCGTGACTACCTCAAAAGGTTAGTTTTTGTCACATCTTGATCAAAATAATTGGCACCGTTAGTGAAGCAGTGTGCACACCAATTTGTTTTCAAACAGAATTGGTCTATATGTGTTGCTGGTCTGGTACGATTTCAGCTGCCCGTTCAGCTGTCACATTTGGAAGAGCAATGCAGGAACTGGACGAAACGGAGAACTGTGAAAACCGGTGTAAAACAGCATTAAAATTGAAATGAAATATAACGAGGAAATACAATGACCATGATGAGGTGTTTTACAATTTAAAAGCCAACATAATTCAACGTTCATTTATTTTTAATTTGCCTTTCAGTTCTACCTGACAGTGTTCAAAATATGCAGGCTTCATTAACTGCAACACAAATCACTATAACCTGGACGGAGCCAGCTGAGAGAGGATGTCCTGTTGTAGACACGTATGAGGTGACATGTGAAGGGGACACCAGACATGAAGATGAGTGTCAGGATCTCCTCCCTACACATACCGTCATGGACACAACCAATAACCTGTTATATGTGTGTGATGTGAGACCATTCTATTCCTACAACATAACTGTGAAAGCTACAGGTGGTTCCGTTACGGAACTATCTGAAACACAACTTATTCCAGGATTAGGTACAGTATACCATGTGAGATATTAATTGATCCATAGATAGCGATCCTTTACTAGGTTATGCCTCTTTGATAATAGAAAAGTAATGGCAAATATTTAGTTCTGCCTTTGTATTTAAATTTCATAATTTTAAATTCTCATCTATTTCGTTACACCGAAGCTTGCTATGGAAATTAGTGGGCGACGGCTTCCCTTTCTTGTCATTAAAAGACGTAGATTTACTTTCAAGTTGTTAAAGAACTTTTGCATGCTAAAGGTGAAAATGTTATAGAATTGTTCACATTAATTTGATTTCAGCACCAAGTGCTCCACCTGAAAATGTCAGAATAACTGGCAGTTCAGACACAACCCGTACCATCACATGGGATGAGATTCCTTGCTCTGGAATGGACAGATTCTTGGGTATCGATATGAACTTACTTTACAGAGCGTAGTGATAGACAGCATGGACGTAACAACGACATCTGTGACCATCACATTAGATATAGGAAACATGTACATTTTCAGTGTTGCAGGAAGAACAGATTCTGGTATAGGGCCTTACACTCACATAACCATTAACACTTTGGGTGGAATAACAAGTAATTATATCATTAATATTCTACATTACAACACTATTTCACTCTTTCCTACTCTAAAATGCCATATGGCTCAAGACAGATGTTGCAAAGTGGCCAGAATACGCGAATGCGAAGTAAACCCTTTTAGGAGGACGCTTTACGACAAATACGATCATGCGCGACCACGGTAAAGATTTTGACCAACGTTAAAATGGTTGAAATTTGGGTGGGTGAAAATCATGCTCTTTTGTGCTTTTTTTTTACAAATATCGTTCATATCTTTCTAATATAATGCAGGTTGTTGCTGTCCATGGCGTTACCTCGTGCACTACTCAAGTCATCTCATGAGTACCGCAAGGCTCTGTCCTAGGTCCCTTCTGTTACTTACCTTTGCCTCTCTAATTTCTCACAGGACAGCATCTTGGTGTTCATATGCAGATGGCACTACACTTTTACAAGCCGTTCAATCGCATTTCTTGACCTACCCGACTTCCAGAAAGATATTGATGTTATCCACAACTGGTTCAGTTCCTATCATCTGTCTGCAAATGCCAGTAATACATATGCTACAATGATCTGCTAAAAAAGGAACTTTATCCACAGGTGCAACTCTTCATGAATAGCCAATCAATTGAAATAGTCTGCTCTGGGAAACTCCTCGGCAATTGGATTAGCCACAACCTCCATGTCGACAATTATGCAAGAATAAGCTCTGAAAACAATTGGCATTCTACACTAGTCTTTTTACAATCCTCTGTCCTCTCTATACCGGGCTCTTGTTCTTACCAACCCTAAAATATATGACTGCATCAGCGCTTTGCTTTCTGCAGGAATGGAAACTGTCTGACGAGGCTCTTCACTCAAAAATAGACATTACTCCTCTCCAAACGTCGTGATCTTGCAAGTCACACTGTATCATCATTAAAAGGTTTTCCCCGACAATGTTGTTTTATGCCCAAACCTGTCCGCCTTCAACTCTGTTGTCAGTGACCATGTGTTTTTAGTCATATCCTCCATCATCTCATTTTATTGTCTGTATTTGATTTTACATCGTTTTGCCGGTCCATTTTCTGTCTGTCCCCTTTATTTCCCTATTTGATGTATTATGTATTTATGCACTATTAGGATTCTGGCCTGGTCTTCTTGGCCGAATTGTTATAAATAGATAAATAAATAAATCGTGATGTGAAATCTAAGTGTCTTTTGGCATTCGAAGTCATTTATAAGTCTGAATCTCGCCATTTGAGACTTTCCATAGGATTCCAGTAAAACTTTTATTGAAACTTGTGGACTGTCTTTGCATAAATTGTTTAAATCATGATATCATATTTCTATAGCGAGAACGTATATAGGCTCAGAATTACAAAGTTCCAAGTTGATTTTGGTGTTTTTGGAGATACTTTTGAAATTATCATTTTTCAAACCTTAAAGGGGCATTTCGTGA
The DNA here is from genome assembly GCF_039555335.1 of Amphiura filiformis. Taxonomy (NCBI): domain Eukaryota; kingdom Metazoa; phylum Echinodermata; class Ophiuroidea; order Amphilepidida; family Amphiuridae; genus Amphiura; species Amphiura filiformis. The sequence goes on from NC_092628.1 coordinate 58,024,129, forward strand.
TCCACAGCCTCATCCCCCACTTTTCCCAAAAAAAGTTGAGATTTTTACATCACTGGATACCTCTGGCTACATAATGTTTATGTACCAAATATTTCTTGCAGATTAATTCGTTTAGCAAAAATATCGCCAAATTTGAATTTTGTTCTGGTGCACCAGAACGAAATTACAACACATTGTCTATGGAGCAGTGTAATACACATAATCATGCATAACTCGCAAACGCAAAATCGGAATCAACTGAAATTTTGGAAATAAGCTTTTTTCGTGGATATCTACTGAAAAATGTCATAAAAAGAGGATGCTAGGATCACGAAATACTCCTTTAAAATGATACATAACTAATTTCTTAACAAAATGCCTATATTTCAAAAATACCATGTCAGTAAGAACTTTGCCCTGGAACCTTGTTGTTCTGAATATAATGTTGCGTGTAATATCTAAGTACAATGATAAGTAAATTTGCAATAAATTATTTCAGCTACGTCTGCATTTCAAGATCGGACAACTGGTAGGTCTTTTTCTACTTCAAAGACCAGACCTGTAGGAACTTTAACCGTTGAAAGAGTAGATATGTCCACCACTGCGAATATTGGTATGTATAATGCTTGCAAGTGATTTCTCAGAGATATTGCGAGAAATGGTAACACTATCTGATTGAAAAGATGTAATCGATTGGGTATCTATGGCTCACTTCATGTTGTTGCATGAAAATTAAAAGACTATTCTGGTTAAGGGATGGGGTATGAACGTTTGGACCGTATTTATTGTGGAACATTAGAGCACATCAGATATATCGAATTGCATTCTGAGTACGAAGAATGTCCTGATGATATCAAATAATTTTGATTTTTTGAAATTCGCAATGTAATACACATTTTATGGCAAATGATTAAAAATTGATATTTTTGATATTTAACAGTACTCGAAGTAAACTTTATAAATCTGATGATGACTCGAAGTAAACTTTATAAATGTAATGATTTATACTTAAAGTGTATGTAGGTGGGATGAAAAGCCGACGATCAATTGAAAATTTTGACCTTTCGTATTGAAGATATGGATTTTTTCCCAAAACATCAACAACAAAAAATTTGGTCTTTTGGGGAAATAAATCCATATCTTCAATGTGAAAGGTCAAAAGTTTCAATTGATCGTCGGCTTTTCCTCCCAGGTACATACACTTTAAGAATATATCATTAGATTTATACAATTTACTTTGAGGTCTGTTATATAATATTAATGTGAAAAATATTTAATAATTTGTCATAAAATTTGTATTATATCGTGAATTTCAAAAAATGAAAATTATTTGATATCAGAAAGACATTCTTCGTATTCAGAATGCAATTCGATATGTCTGATGTGCTCTCATGTCCCACAAAATACTGTCGAAACGCTCAAAACGCTCAGTGTCGATGATTATCAGCGTGTGGGTGGGTGTAGGACTGTTAAGCCCGATCCTGACTCCACTTCGCAGCGCGATGCGATGCTGCGATGCTTTAAAAGCATGTGGGGTCTGCATCTCCTTTTAAGGTCATTCTACCGACCTTGATTTTCCAGCAGCCAATCAGAAGCGTGTACGGCTGCGATATCGCAGCGCGATGCGAAAAAGTTGAACATTGTTGAACATTGTTCAACTTTTTCGCGGACCAAAATTTCCACCGCGCGATGAGAATTTTCACCGCTGAGCTCGTAAAAACCTGGCTCAGATTACAGTTTTTTATAGCAGCGCAGCATCGCATCGCGCTGCGGTGTGGAGTCAGGATCGGGCTTTACAGTAGGTGTGGCGTTGGGGTGTGCGTGTGTGGAGTTTGTGTACAGTTATCGCCTTCGGTGGTTGAAAATACCTTCAACAACCTTTTGAACAAATTGAAAGTAAATATTTTTTGTCAGACCCGGTCTTGCGAGAATTAAGAAAGTCAAGGATATACCTACCTTAATGGCTACTGGTTTTGCAACCATGTATGCCTCGTTTTGAGGACGTATTCCACGTCCTCCTAAGTATATTCCTTTTGCTAATAAAAATATCATAGGTAAGTGATTGTCGTAAAATTACACTACAACGCTCACAACGCAGAACAATCCTTGTTTATAATGCAGATATGGCTGCTCCGAAAGTGAACTCTCTTGGACAATGTTCAACCAATTCCAACATGCCAGTGATTCTCACCCTTGCTGTGTTGCTTCTTGCTGCTGTAATTACAATTATTATCTTGGGTCTACTTTTGTATAGGTATGTTGACTAATTGAAATCGCAACTTTGGCCTGAAGTATGGTACCCTTACATGTTAGAGTGCAAAGTGATGCGCTGCCACGCTGAAGCAAGAGCTTCAGGGGCCCATGGACAAGGTGTAATGCTGGCTCTTTAAACATCTCTTTTATTCCGACTTATTTCATTTTCGCTTTTGCTCGGACCCCTGGACTTCGTCCACCCTGTCCATCTGCTTGCTACGCCATTCACTTGTAAAGAAGATCACTAGCTCTGTTGTGTCCTGATTTCAATGGGTATCTGTATTCGCAAGGCGTGAACCATATCTCTCATAAAGTTTACTTGTATGTTTTATTAGCTTCGTTTATAAGATGACCAAACCATCAATCAAGACTTTTTTGATTTCCTCAGGAAAAAGCATTGAAGTTTTTATTGTTTAACAAGTTTAACATTAATCTTGAAGCGAATAAATTATTGGGGGAATTCATACAAAAAAGAACATGGATGTGACAGTCTAAAGTCTTCAATGTGAAAGTATGACGCAAAGTTAATTCTTTTGAACACAATCTATTTCATATCTCCATAAGTATAACAGTATAAAGTGTTTAGTCTTTTTAAAACCAGTTCAATGTTAATCTCAAGTGGGGTGAATAAATCAGTGGGCGAATTAAAATTCTCAAAAAAAAAAAAAAAAAAAACTGAAGTGGGCCGGCTTTAGTCTTTAATGTACAAGTATGACACATGACATATCTCCACACGCAAGTCGTATTCATTATTTTGAGAAATAACTCGAATTATCGTAGTTTTTCCCTTTTTCTCATTTTATTTCAAATTAACTAAAAAAGAGCAAGAAGTACCAAAGGTGACTCCACAAATTACGAAAATGGAGATATCGGTAAGGCGAATAACACTAGAGCCACGTCGTCATCAGGTAATGTAATGAATACAGCATATCAACCAGACAATGACGATATGGGGTATGAAATCCCTCCTACAGGTGTAAGTCATCAGGTTGGCTCTTCATCTGACTACGAGGTAACCCTATCTGACAGACCTCAATCAGGACAACATTATGAAGATCTGGATCAGAAGAGTATGGACAAAGAGAAAGATCACCAATACCAGTCACTTGGTGATTAAAGAAATATGCGTAAATGATGCATTGGAACCAACACGCAAACTGCAAAAGAGAAAAACTAAAATAATACACAGTTTATTAGTGTATAATTATTGCACTGGGTTATTTAATCATTGTTAACTTGAAACAAAAATCGTGTTATGTTATTATCAAACAAATAGATTTTAAAAAATGAGCGGTCAGGAATCGCCTTTAGCTTTATCGGGCATTCTTTTATTATTATTTTTATTTTCATTTTAATTATCATTACCATTATCATTATCATTATCATTATCATTATCATTATCATTATCATTATCATTATCATTATCATTATCATTATCATTATCGCCATCACCATCACCATCATCACCATCACTGTCAGTATTATTGCTTGTGGGTTACGATGTGGATGGATGCATGATCGTGAATGTTACAGACCTTTCTCAAGGACCCCAGATTTCCTTGCAAACACTTTCTGGGGCCATTTCCTTGGTTCTTCACCAGATTACCTTTATAATTATAACAGAGTCAACTGCGCTTGATGGATTTTGCAATTTCTTGAATTCCTTGCATGTGCATTACTTTTATGTCGTTATGTATAGGCCCAAGGTCTTTATTTTCAGAGGTTTGGATAAACTGGTTATTGAACAATCGATCAAATTAAATCAAATCTAACCAATAAAAGCATTAAAAACAGATCAGATTAGATCAAATCAAATCTATTCAAATTATGTATTTGGATCACAACATTCTGTTCACAAGAACGTCCGGAAAGTCTACATTGTTTGCATTGTTGTCGACAGTGACGGTACAATGTATTGTAATTTAGAATGTAACCTCACAGTCTGCCGCCTGGACAACCAATTCTTTAGAAATGCTTAGTCGCGCTAAAAGTCGATCGATACATGTAAAAATCAGCACAATTCAGAGATACACCTTTTTGCTATGAAATTAATTTTCTCGGTCAAATATAAAGCAATATTTTTTTTTTCTTCAGTAATGTCAGTTAAAAACTTGGTGCTTGGATATACATTTTTTTAAAATCCTGGTGTTAAAATTAAGCATCAAATTGTGTCTTTTAGTGTGATATTTTTGATTTTTATAGGCCTTGAATTCGCCTGCGAGCTTTTTACGGAATTCATGTTTTAGCGTCTCAAACTAACATAGTTTGCTAAAGAAAGATATTTCCCACCTCTGTAAAGCACATCGTGTGGGTCTATATGTTATAGTTTTGTCAGAATTTCCGTTTTTGTTTTACCCTTTTTCCATTCAGTCTCCGAAAATGTCAAACTAAGTAAAAGTAGGCAATGGTGAGTACTTTTATCTCGAGAGCAACCAGCAGAAATAGTCGATATTTCCTTTGTTGTTATCCAGGTCAATTTTTCATTGAAAGCAAATTGCCCGACCAGCGATTAAATCCCCAATTGGGTGTTCTGGTTAAACATGATCAGTAGGAGCGCTATAGGTCTGGGAATTTCTTTGCTATATTGAAGTTCTGGCAACACTATAGCCATGCCGGTATTCCTATTAAACCCAGGGATATCGATCCACAATGCTAGTACTAGCCTTTAGATTTCACGTGTTGATTTAGAAATTTTATCAGCCGACAGTGAAAGATGGTGAAATCAAAACGGAAATTTTGACAAAACTATGATATATAGCTCACGGTGATGTGCTTTAGAAAGTTGGGGAAAATCCTTCATTAGCGAACTATATTACTTTGAAAAGCTAAAAGGTTGATCAAGAAAAAGCTCGCGGGCCGAGCTGAAGCCTATAAAAATCGAATATCTTACACTAAATGACTGAATTTCAGGCCTATGTTTAACACCAGGATAAAAAAAAATCAGTATCAAGCATTATAGTTTTTCCAGCCATTTACTGAAAAAATGAAAATTATTGCTTTTCATTTGGCTGAGAAAAAATTTTACACTGAAAAGGTGTAACTCAAAATTTTGCTCATTTCAACACCAATTTCGATCGTTTGTATTGCCTCATTAAATGACTGAGTGAGCCTTGCAGAACAAAAGAATCGGTTGTGCAGGTAGCTGACTGCTCACTGTATTTTCACTAGCGGCAATAGTAATATTTGTGTGTAAGAATAAGGCAGCGGGGTGTTCGCGTATATGTGGGGTGGGTGTATGTAGGGGTGCAATTTTGTCTAGAATTTATACTTCCGAGGATTCCAACATAACAGAGGGTTTGCGAAATGCGGTTCAAAAGCACAAATTTCAACTTCTAGAGGATTATAGAGGGTTATGTATAGTGAGCCGTAAATATTATGCACGCAAATACATCAATATAGTTTCCATATTTCCGCTTCCACCACAAAATTACCTCTTACGTATTATCTAGTTAAAAGACCAATTATTGGCAATCAAATTTGGTTTGGGTAAACTATACGCCATATGTTGTTGAAAATACTGAATGAAATGAGTTAAAATAATATTTTGTTCCAAACGTCGAGCTTGGTATATACTTTACATTAAGGGGTGCTCATGACGTACAAAAATTTAGTTTGCGAAATGAAGTTTTTTAAAAACTTTAACGGCATGGATTTAAGTTCCCGTATAAATGGCCTGTTTTTACTGGAGCGACCAGTGTATATACTTCTGGAAAAGTATAGTAGGTGCATATATTTTTAAATGGAAGATGTCATTGGTTGTGTCTGGTAAGAAATTGGGTTGGGAGGAGGAGAGCGAAAGCAGCTCAACTATGTTAAATCAGATCTTCTCTGGTTAAATCCACACTACACATGTTTCTGATTTACCTGTGCGATTTGCAATGAGCTGGTATTATAGTTTCAGTTGGGTGAACGATTATAAAGCAAACGCAAGGTAACAATACTGTTGGGCCTTTGTTTACGAAATGAGACAATAGTCTGCATATTGTTAACAGCATTCTTGAAAATGAGAAACATAATGGTTGTAAACTTAACACGGTTTGGAAATAATTTCTTCATATTTTTTTGGTGTTATCTGTCGTTTACATATCCTTCTAAAACACCAAAGTGCGAATATTTCCAAACACCTAAATTAGCTAAAAATTTAGGACATGTTACAAAACTATATTTTCTAGAATTTCAGAGAGAACTTCAAATATCGACCGGTTATTTTTTTCACACAGTGACGTTAACTAGGCAATGCCAATATACCTATAACATACACTAAAACACCAAAGTGCGAATATTTCCAAACACCTAAATTAGCTAAAAATTTAGGACATGTTACAAAACTATATTTTCTAGAATTTCAGAGAGTACTTTAAATATTGCCCGGTTATTTTTGACATTAAGGCAATGCCCATATACCTATAACATACTCTGTTTGTAGAGGTCGATCACGCGTCAATGGTGAGAGTACTGTATATTATGTATAAAAAAATGGGCAGTAACTGCAGTATGTGACGTCATAGTTACTTGTGTTCAATTGTTGTCAGCTTTCATTGTATTACTAGGACGTCATTGTACTGGACAATTTCGGCGCCCGGGAATTTTGAATATCGCGTGTTGAGAGACGGCTGTATTAGGCCTAATTCGTTTTTTATGGTGGTCAATATGAGTTTGTTCCAAATAAAACCACGTGATTCGTGCTTGATAATTAATTTTCTATCATATAAGGCATAATGTTGTGATTGCCGGAGAGGTGTGCATATTCCTGCTATTACTTTCATCGAATGAAGTTGCACAATAATTACAGAATCAGCATGCTTTTCATTGTATCTCTCTCTTCCTAGATGTATAGGCCTATATATTTGCCAATTTTGTGTACTTTGATGTATATATTATTTTGTATGAAATAAATAAACATGTAACCAAAAAACAAACAGCTTTCTAATGATATAATTAATATGTGTCAATAAATTGGCAAGACAAAAATCACGAATATGGAGATCTACCCAAAATAAAGTGAAATGTACCCATTTGATTTTCATGAGAAATCTCTCTCTGCTTCTTTAGTATATATTATTCTAATGGGCGTGATGAAAAATGCATAATTTTGCAAAAGATGGTAAATTATTACCCATACTTTTACCAGTTACTCTAAACAGGAAATAATAGAACAAAAAAATTAGGTCTTTCCATGCTTTTGGGGAAAAAATTTGTATCTTCAATACGAAAGTTCATCGGCTTTTTCTCCCAGCTGCATATACTTAAAGTACATATCGTTAGATTAATTAAGTTTACTTCGAGGACTGTTAAATATTTTTTTTAAATCCAATTTTAATAATTTGCCACAAAATATGTATTATATCGCGAATTTCAAAAAAATCAAAATTATTTGATATCAGAAGGACATTCAGAATGCAATTCGTGTAGTAATAACAAGGCAAGCGGGTCAATTCTATGAGTGTATTTATGGTCACGTTTTTAGTTATTCTTATCATTGACTTTGCCATTCCAGCTTAGACGCTCGTTGCTGTCTTTTAAACATTGTAGGTCTAAAATACCTAATAGCATTCCACAGAGAGTAGGAAGTGACTCATTTAGGAGAGGTACTGCTATCTACTACAAAATAGCATTACACAGTGTGTAGGGAGAGTCTCACTTAGGAGAGGTTTTGCTATCTACTGAAGATAGAATTACACAGCGAGTAGGGAGAGTCTCACTTAGGATATGTACTAAAGATAGAATTACACCGGGAGTAGGGAGAAACTCACTCAGGAGAGGTACTGCTATACTGACGATAGAATTACATAGAGAGTATAGGGAGCTCGAGAGACTTACTCAGGATATACTGCTATCTACTGAGTATAGCATTACACAGGGAGTAAGGAGAGACTCACTCAGAAGAGGTACTGCTATATTGAAGATAGAATTACATAGAGAGTCGAGAGACTCACTCAGGATAGACATGTATACTGCTGTCTACTGAAGATAGCATTACACAGGGAGTAGGGAGAGTCTCACGCAGGAGAGGTACTGCTATCTACTGGAGATAGCATTACACAGGGGGTAGGGAGAGTCTCACGCAGGAGAGGTACTGCTATCTACTGAAGATAGCATTACACAGGGAGTATAGGAAGAGTCTCATGCAGGAGAGGTGCTGCTATATCTACTGGAGATAGCATTACACGTGGAGTAGGGAGAGTCTCACGCAGGAGAGGTATTGCTATCTACTGAAGATAGCATTACACAGGGAGTATAGGAAGAGTCTCATGCAGGAGAGGTGCTGCTATATCTACTGGAGATGGCATTACACTGGGAGTAGGGAGAGTCTCACGCAGGAGAGGTACTGCTATTTGCTGAAGATAGCATCATACTGCAGTTACTGTCCGTTTTCCTATAAACAATACACAGTGCTCTCACCATTGACGCGTGACCTCTACAAATGATGTTTGTTGGAAGAATGGAACTTGCCTAGTTAACATCACTGTGTGAAAAATAACCAGCCAATATTTAACTTATTCTCCAAACTTCTAGCAAATATATTTCTCTAACATGACCTAAAATTACAGCTAGGTTAGATGTTCAGAATTAGTCGCACTTTTGTAAAATATGAGTGAGGGCAAGGCATAGCTAGCCAACTCACCGTGTTAATTGAATGGAGATTTGACCGAAAATATTGGTATCGGACCGCTCACTTCTGAAGGATGCCACAAAAAAACGGTACAAGCTACATTTAAACTATTCTCTGGCAATCATTATGATGAGTTTCTTATATAGTATGCCGAAATTGGGTACTGTAGGTGATTGACAAAGGGTCGCACTTTTGTGTTTTAGGAAGGATATGTAAACGACAGATAACACCAAAATATGAAGAAATTATTTCCAAACCGTGTGAAGTCAACAATCATTATGTTGCTCATTTTCAAGAATGCTGGTTAACAAAAAGCAGATCATTGTCTCATTTCGTAAACAAAGGTCCACTACCATTGTTTCCTTGCGTTTCCTTTATAATCGGTTACCCAACTGAAGCTGTATTATAGCAGCTCATTGCTATATCGCACATATAAAACAGACACATGTGCACAGCCAGAGACGATCTGATTTAATCAGTTGAGCTGTTTCAATGAGTGTTATCTTGGTTTAATAGCTTTTAATGGGGTTTAAGTCCAGCAAAGGTCGAGGTGAATTCTACTGTAGACATGACTGCATCATGTTACACAGGGGGTAGGGAGAGTCTCACGCAGGAGAGGTACTGCTATCTACTGAAGATAGCATTACACAGGGAGTAAAGGAAGGGTCTCACGCAGGAGAGGTAACTGCTATCTACTGGAGATAGCATTACACAGGGAGTAGGGAGAGTCTCACGCAGGAGAGGTACTGCTATCTACTGGAGATAGCATTACACAGGGAGTAGGGAGAATCTCACGCAGGAGAGGTACTGCTATCTACTGAAGATAGCATTACACAGGGGGTAGGGAGAGTCTCACGCAGGAGAGGTACTGCTATCTACTGAAGATAGCATTACACAGGGAGTAGGGAGAGTCTCACGCAGGAGATGTACCTGCTATCTACTGGAGATAGCATTACACAGGGAGTAGGGAGAGTCTCACGCAGGAGAGGTACTGCTATCTACTGAAGATAGCATTACACAGGGGGTAGGGAGAGTCTCACGCAGGAGAGGTACTGCTATCTACTGGAGATAGCATTACACAGGGGGTAGGAAGAGTCTCACGCAGGAGAGGTACTGCTATCTACTGGAGATAGCATTACACAGGGGTAGGAAGAGTCTCACGCAGGAGAGGTACTGCTATCTACTGGAGATAGCATTACACAGGGAGTAGGGAGAGTCTCACGCAGGAGAGGTACTGCTATCTAGACTCGATCCTCCAGTCCTCGAATACTCACGCACGGCCGCTCCACTGTGAAGGCAACGTGAAGGATTGTGGGTAAAAAAAGGCGCCGCCATTAGAGGCCAGAAGGATTCAGGCTAACTGCTATCTAATGGAGATAGCATTACACCGCAGGGAGTAGGAAGAGTCTCACGCAGGAGAGGTACTGCTATCTACTGGAGATAGCATTACACAGGGAGTAGGGAGAGTCTCACGCAGGAGAGGTACTGCTATCTACTGAAGATAGCATTACACAGGGAGTAGGGAGAATCTCACGCAGGAGAGGTACTGCTATCTAGACTCGATCCTCCAGTCCTCGAATACTCACGCACGGCCGCTCCACTGTGAAGGCAACGTGAAGGATTGTGGGTAAAAAAAGGCGCCGCCATTAGAGGCCAGAAGGATTCAGGCTAACTGCTATCTAATGGAGATAGCATTACACAGGGAGTAGGAAGAGTCTCACGCAGGAGAGGTACTGCTATCTACTGGAGATAGCATTACACAGGGAGTAGGGAGAGTCTCACGCAGGAGAGGTACTGCTATCTACTGAAGATAGCATTACACAGGGAGTAGGGAGAGTCTCACACAGGAGAGGTACTGCTATCTACTGGAGATAGCATTACACAGGGAGTAGGAAGAGTCTCACGCAGGAGAGGTACTGCTATATCTACTGGAGATAGCATTACACGTGGAGTAGGGAGAGTCTTATGCAGGAGAGGTACTGCTATCTACTGAAGATAGCATTACACAGGGAGTAGGGAGAGTCTCACGCAGGAGAGGTACTGCTATCTACTGGAGATAGCATTACACAGGAGTAGGGAGAGTCTCACGCAGGAGAGGTACTGCTATCTACTGAAGATAGCATTACACAGGGAGTAGGGAGAGTCTCACGCAGGAGAGGTACTGCTATCTACTGAAGATAGCATTACACAGGGAGTAGGGAGAGTCTCACGCAGGAGAGGTGCTGCTATCTACTGAAGATAGCATTACACGTGGAGTAGGGAGAGTCTTATGCAGGAGAGGTACTGCTATCTACTGAAGATAGCATTACACAGGGAGTAGGAAGAGTCTCACGCAGGAGAGGTACTGCTATATCTACTGGAGATAGCATTACACAGGGAGTAGGGAGAGTCTTATGCAGGAGAGGTACTGCTATCTATTGAATATATAATTACACAGGGAGTAGGGAGAGTCTCACGCAGGAGAGGATATCTACTGGAGATAGCATACACAGGGAGTAAGGGGAGACTCACTCATACTAAAGATATAATTACACAGAGAGTATACTAGGGAGAGTCTCACTTAGGAGATCGAGGTAGCCTACTACTATATATTGAAGATATAATTACACAGGAAGTATATATAGGAAGAGTCTCGCACAGGAGAGGTACTGCTATCTACTGAAGATAGCATTACACAGGGAGTAGGGAGAGTCTCACGCAGGAGAGGTACTGTTATCTACTGGTTCTTTATAGAACTTTCTAAGGTTCTTAGAACCTTATCATTACTTTAGGGTGCTGTAGGCCTATAGCCTACGGGACAAAAAAGGTTCTAGGTTGCACCTTTTTTCTAAGAGTGTAATTACACATGGAGTAGGACACATGGAGAAGAGAGTGACTCACTTCAGAAGCTTTAAATAGCCTCACTTCAGAGAGATATACTGCTGTCTACTGAAGATATAATTACACAGGGAGTAGGGATCGCGAGAGACTCACTGAGGAGAGGTACTGCTCTTTAGTGTAGATAGAATTGCACATGGAGTAGGGAGAGACTCACTTAGGAGGTAGGCCTACTGCTACATACTAATAATAGAATACACAGAGAGTATTAGGAGAGGCTCTTCATAAGAGGTAATGCTATCTACTGAAAAAAGATTTACACAGGGAGTATAGGGGAGACGGTCTCAAGATATTTACTGCTATTTCATGAAGACAGAATTACACGGAGTAAGGAGAGTCTCACTTCGGATAGGTAATAGGCCTACTGTATACCGAAGATAGCATTAGGCCTGCAGGGAGAGACTCATTCAAGAAGAGTACTGCTATTCGCCACTTGCACGGTTCCGCCATTAATATGCACTATATGCGGGAGAGCCTCGAACTGGCAGCATACATGAAAGGAAGAATTACGTAACCTTACACAGAATGTTATATGACTGGTTCAATTCCCATTCATGTATGCTGCCAGTTCGAGGCTCTCCCGCACATAGTGCATAATGGCGGAACCGTGCAAGTGGCGAATACCGTATGCTATACATGACAATACCGAAGACTATAAGTTTGGGAGAGACTCACTTAGGAGAGGTACTGCTGTCTACTGAAGACAGCATTACAGTTACACAGACTAACTTTTGACACTGCACGCAACCAAGATAGATCCAACAACTGTGGAACTGTTCCCTCATATTTCCATGCACTTGTACTGGAAAAAAAAGACCTACAATATAGAGGGCGCTATTTAAACATTTTAAATATTATCAGGCGGCATAGGACACGCAACACGGACGTACGAGGCTGGCGAAGATACAGGGCTGACAGCCCCATTCACAATACACGGTTAGCGATTATAAATGGACAATTAACATACTTGCAGTGGGGTACTTTGCAGAACCCCAACGGTTTTAGAGTAAGATAATTTTGCTTTGACACCACATAACAAATTTAGATTTGTTTGTGAAGATTTCATGATTATGTGTTAATCCAATGGCGACGTCAAAAATAGCGATATCGCATCCACCATCATCTGAATATTATTGCCAGACCACCCCCTGATAATTGCTTGCCCATAGTACCATGAGTACGGTTTTTTTTAAGGATATAGGAGGATCCATTTTAGTTGTTTTAGATTTATTTCAAATTTTTAGTGGGGGGGTTCTCAGTGGAAAATGAGGGTATGGGGCAGATTCGGGTGTATTTTCAAAGACAATTTTGATTTATATTAAGGTTCTCAATTTAATGGAAATTTGGTTTAAAAGGGTGTACATCAGACATTGTTATATTTTTTGTCAAATTTGGTTCAATTATGAATGATGAAGATAATGATGATGGTGATGCTTTTACAACAATCGACGTGGGTTGATATTAAAGGGCAGGCGTACTCAATTCTAGGATAGTTGCAGAAGTCACCGCTATTATATTTAGTATTTGTCATGGCATGGCACTACCCAGCAAACATTGTAATATTGGCCCAGTAATGGCTTAAACCGGTCTACTTCCGGCAATACCGGACACGGCTGACGGAATAACGCCAGTACAAATCCGATACTGGTTAATGTTTGGCCGCCGTTTTCTTATCAGGATAAGCTGTGCCGTACTTGGTCCATTATTGGGCCAATTAAAGACTACCTGAATATGGCATCGAGCCGGCATGTACATACTGGCCCAGTTGCGGCAGAAACTTGTTGGCCGGGCTTGTAGGCCCCGAGTACCGGCCCTGTATTGGCCCAATGTTGCATTAATGTGGGCGTGGTTTTGAAACCCTGACATTTTTTACTATCAAAATACAATATTTGATCATTATCATCTTCATTTTGAAGGGCCACATGTTATTATTATTATAAAGAAAAGGCAGCGAGTTTACGCTTGTTCCAAATATTTCATTTACTGCCTTGTAAAGAATCTACGTGAGTAAGGCATAATTTTTTTCTGATGACACCATAGAATATATTATTTCATTTATCAATGGCTCTGTTTTGTGAGCTTAGTTTGTTATCGAACTTTAATACTTTGCACATCAAATAATACCAATTCAATTATGCTGAGTGCAAGTAAGTTTCCTTTTCAAAGGAAATATCTGGTTGAACAGGTGAAACTGACCAATAATGCCTGAACCGGGTAAAAGAGGAATAGAAGAACACTGCACGGCTAGACGTGGACCAAAAAAAATAAAAAATAAAAAGGACCAAAATTGGACCATTACCGTCTACTTACGGTTTCATAATGGGAATATATTGGCAATATTATATTGGCCCAGTAAAGTATTGAATAAATTGGACCTGTACTGGGCCAATTTCAACCCATTTTGGCCCAGTGGTGGCAATATCTATTGGGCCAGTCGAATGCCCGTGTGCACGACCGTACCGGACCAATATAGGTTGCCATTCTTGGTCCATTATAGCAGCTTTTATAGAGCCAGTATCGGGCCGATTGTATAATGTTTGCTGGGTATTACATAGAGTAGGCTTACAGCAAGGTGACCTGATATAATTGGAAAATCGAATTCTTTAAAACGTACCTATAACATAAAATGTCGTCCCTTTCAAACATTCATGCATAAAGAACATGTAAATGTTCCTTGCAAATGTGACTGATTCCTTATGGAATTACTGCCATTTTATACAGCGTGATTTTGGTAGAGTCTACTCCCCATTCCAGATACAGCACTAATTTTTTGGGATAAAAAAAATATTATCCTGTTTTGCCAAATGAAACATAGCTAAATCCTAATCCTTTAGTTAGTCCTAACTGGCAATAAAAGAAAAAAAGCACTATTTTACTAATTTCTTGAAAAAAGAGCCAAAAACATGCATTTTCTGCATATTTTCTGACAATCGAGTCACAAAAATCAAAGACTTGGAGCAAGTCTAAGCATTCAAAATAATGAGTATATGCCAACATTTTGCTATAATTTTCACTTTTTTGTGTTTCTTTAATTGAATTATCAGTTATCAGAATGAAAATGTCTTTTCCAAAAATTAGACCGTGCATAAACTGAAATTAGTCTTGGTACAAGTATTTGGGCTTGATTGTCACAGCATACGAAAAACACCCTAACAATGCATGTTTTTGGCCCTTATTTCCAAAAATTGACCAAATATTAAAATTTGAATTTTATTGCCAGTTAGGACTAACTAAAGGATTAGGATTTAGCTATGTTTCATTTTGCAGAACTTGATAATATTTTTTTAATCCCAAAAAATTAGTGCTGTATACGGTATTTTTCTGGAATAGGGAGTACAGTGTTTTTATTAATGATAGGCCTAATCATCATGATCATGTATAATGAATTGATATCTAATGAGAGTTCCTTAATATATTGAAATTAGGAGTTCCAAATCGGTGTATTTCCGAAGATATGATCCAAAAACTGTTGAATTAGTCTGAAATATGGTATACCACATATTTGAGACTATTTTAATTCTATGATTTCTCCAGAAATATATGTTAATGAGAAAAATATGCGCTTTCACCTGATACCAAAATTAGCATTTTGATGGGGTAAAGTGGGGGATGAGGTTGTTTAATGACCAAAAATAGGTCACATGAGTATTGGCCTAGACCTGAGTTGACTAAATATCATTTCATATAATACGCCTATAAATAAAGAATATTAAATGCAATAAAAACCTTTGTACAGGGAAAAAAACCTCTATAATTAAAAAAAAAATTTGCCCAAAATGGCAAAACTTAACTAACAAAAATGTGTCATTTAATGTTGACTTTTGATTTTCTAGAGGTTCAGGAAGTCGTCAAATTAGATTGAGTTTTGTGATGCAAACATTATATTGGTAGGGCCTATATCTTTTATTTATAAAAATCTATATGGGGCATTGTTAATAGGCCTACACGTTTTTGCTTCTCATATCAAAACCGCTGGAGCATACAACTCACAGGAAACATAATTTGTTTAGTAACGGTACGTCTCAACCCCGGGTATCAACTTTAGATAACACAGAACATGAAAAATCGGACCACGCCTCTCGTGTAAACATCACTTTTTTGGGTCAGCAATGGACAAAATTACACAAATATTTTCCCCAAATATCGTAGGCTAGTCATTATGTACATGGTGTGACTCAAGCCTCAAGTTGTCACTTTTTATAAAAAAAATACAGGGTTCAAAAGAAATAACTCCCCCTCTAAAATTACAAAACATTTCTTTGCATAACTTGACATACATTTTGTTGATTTGAAAAATTCAAAAAGCTGTGAATAGAGGAATCGTTTTGCAACACTCCCAAAGTTGTTTCATTTGCAAAAACAACATTTTTGGTCAAAAATAATCACATTTTCCAAAAGGATGCTTTCAGAAAAGTTGCACTTTACCACTTTATGTACAAAACGTTCTCGATATTAATGTTAAGGTTGATTCAATTCTTGGTTTTTTCCTTCACCTTTTTGTCTCCGATCCTTTAGGCACCCATTCAACCATCATGCAGTGCAAAATAAAGATTTATTGAACTTAATTTTGAAGTAAAATCAAATTTTCTTTGAAGTTTTTAATCAGCAGTTGTTTCAAAATGATAAAATCACTAGGAAGGAGAAATGAGCTCTCCACGCATACATTTGACCAAAAGTGTGAGCATTTACCTGTATTTGGTCGGTTGAAGCTTCTTGCCTTTTGATTTAAAATGATGGCTTTCTTGGATAAAGGTGTAACACTCATGACGTGGCCACAGGAGATTGGCGGCATGCAGTTAATTGGCTGGATGCTGACTTCCAACCTCCAATCTCTGTTGGCCATTTCTTCTTTGTCATGTACGCCTTTATTCAAGACAGCCGTTGCTATAGACCTTTGCTACTGTTTCAGTCTACCATTTGCAAGTAAAATTTTCATATCTTCTAGCTATTAAACGAAAGAAATAAGCATCACACCGGGGCATCACACTACAAACCTTATTTCTACTCCTATAGTGATTTTACCATTATTGAAACACCGACTGAAAACCCCATTCATGTCAAAATTCATGTCAATGAATCATTGTTTTATACTGAAAGATGATTGCATGGGTGACTGAGTAATCGGATACATAAAATTTGAGGGAATTAACTAACAATTAAATCAATCAAAACATTGATCACGTTGATATCGACAACGTTTTTGTACATTACATGTGTAGGATGTTGAAAAGTGCAACTTTTTCTGGAAGAATCATTTTTGGAAAATGTGATAAGTTTCGACCAATAAAAATGATTTTCAAAAAGAAGAAAATTGAGAGGGTAGCAAAAAGATTCCTCTATTCACAGGTTTTAAATTTTTCAAATCAATCAAATGTACTTCAAGTTATGCAAAGAAATGTTTTGTAATTTTAGAGGGGGAGTTATTTCTTTTGAACCCTGTAGAATTATATTTAAGGCATGATAAAAAAAATAAGTTTCACGCCCCTTCCCTTCTAGATCAGAAACTGTTTTATTTTCAGTTTTTAATACTTACGTAAAATGTTAGTGCTGATAAACAGCATAATCAACTGGACTCAAAAAGAAACAATACTGATTTTTCACAAGATTATATTTATTTATTTATTTATTTATTTCATTCTTATTTAACCTGGGTTAACCTTTCAATGCACTGGCATTGTTCTCCCAAGGTGCCCAGGATAAATATCTTAAAATCCTGTCAATAAAAATGAACCAAAATTACACACAGGATTACTTCAATACTCTACTCTAAACATAATGTCAGCACTGTCAATGTGAGACGAATAATTATTAACTACAACCTTGGCGGAAAAGGTTGCCACACCTGAGCGTTAATTGGCCAACATCCTTCCCCGCTCCCCTATTGCAATGTTGATTTGGGCTCCCTATTGCAATGTTGATTTGGACAAAATCGTCATCATTTCTACATTACAGTCTCCCAACATTGAAAAATGGGGGGTGGGGAAGGGGCGAGTGTAAGCTACATGTACATTTGCAACTATTATACAAAATAATACGGAACTCACATCACATATTTGGCTCCGATTGCGTGCTTTTAACACCAGAACGTGCAGGTGTGGCAACGAATTTCCGCCAAGGCTGTATACCAAAACAACAACAAAAGAAAAAAAAAGAAAAGAAAGAAAGAAAAGAAAAGAAATAAAAAACTGACAAACAAACACAGAAATTAGAATCTTTTCCAAATTAATGTTGTACGATAAATTATTTCATTATTCAAACGAGCTTGGATGCCCGGTTTGGATTTATACAGTTGCAATTTTGACTTTCACTAGATTTAGGGAAATTATGTGAACTGATATGAATTGGAACTGGCAACTTGTAAACAAATGAAAACGTGAAAACATCAATGCTGAAAGCGAAGGAAGCGTGGTCGATGGAAGAGTGAATCCCTGACCCCTGCGTCCCCTAGCCGCTTGTCTGAGATGAGATTAGTTGAAAATCAGTTACTTTTTGGACAATCCTCGGCGATGGAACACTATTTATAAGAATTACACGATGAAGACTCAATGACTGGTGAGTAGTAGGAACATTGACATTGTTCTACTCCTCCTTTAAACTGATGCATGAGTACCGGTAATCTAAATCAGTAAGCTTAAAAACTCGAGAATTTGATCTAGTCAGCCATGCAGCATGGCGATGAAGCCGGCGAAAACCTAGTTCAGTCTTTATCATGTTGACATATGACATATGGACGAATACTGGAATATGGACATTCAGTATCCAAAAATGTCATAATGATAAATGAAGATACAGTTGTCATCAGTTATGATACTGGAACTACGGAAAACCGCATACATGTGCATGTCGCTCGCTAAAAAAAGCTTAAGAAAGCAAGGCTAATGTCGTAATGAAAGTCAAATCCCAGTTTCTCTTTACCTGACCCAGTCCTGGGAAATTGCAGATCAAATAATAAATAATTATTTCCAAATATTTCATGCAAAAAAATAAATGCACTCAACTGACATCATGACCACGATGACCAGGAGAAAAAAAAGATCATTATGCGTATTACAAATTACATGTACATCCCAAGATTTTCGTAATGTACGGAAGCACATTGACTTTGTGCACATAATCTTAGGCCTATAACAAAATGTATATTTTGTACAATTGTACAGCTATCGTTTCTATCCTATGACGTATAAGAGTTGCCTGTTAATAATAGTGTTATCAAAGTGTCTGCAAAAAACTTGTCATTGCAAGCATCTTTGATGAAAAAAAAAACTAAGGAATTTCACGCCGGAACAGGCTGAAAACTTTACCTCGATCGTAAAATCCACCCGATGTATGTCATAAACAATTCATTAAAGCCATATTATAACATTTGCTGAGGAAGACGCCTCACTGATTTTTTAAAATTCCTTTTTTACACGATTAAATTGTACTTTATTAAACCAATATACCCTGCAAAAATCAAGACTCTAGGTGCTGTAGTTTTGTCAAAATCCGAGATTTTGAATAAAACGCCGGAACCGGCGCTTTATTATTACGATGGAATTATTAGTCTAACGCATACACGATGATCATAACACACAATGCACGTACACGGCATGCGGGGACGGTGATATACACAACAAAGGGTCGTACCACAACATGACCGAAGGAGTGGTACGTATTGGCGACATGTGCGCTGGTAGTAAATTCCAATTTTCTTTGCTTTGCTGTAGTTGTTCGGCTCAAAAATAAAAGGGGATATATCTGACAGTAAAAGCTAACATTTTATGGCAAATAAATATGCTAATCTATTTTGTTTGAAAATGTTATAATATGGCTTTAAATTCATTGTGTAAATGTCAGTGATTGTCTCCATGTATTGTTATTGCACCTGCGAAAGCAGTTGTCAAGCTGAATTTAATCAATTTATACTCGATCGCTGAAACACCACATGAAATCACCTCTCGATATAACCTCCACGAGGTTGTTTAGAGGTTAATAACTGCGCATCGGTTATTTGGAGGGCATTGTGAAAAATCTAAACATTTTGCCTTTGGAACCGAGGAATATCCCGTGCGCCGAGGGATATTCCGAGGTCCAACTTCAGGCAAAATGCTTAGATTTTTCACAATGCCTGACATATTACCGATGCAAAGTTATTAACCTCATTCATAACCGTCACTTTCATCTCTTCACTTTACAAAATATCACACAATTTTGCTCAAAAATGAAAAAATTTTATGTTTTGCCTTTTCAAAAATCGATCAGGCTAAAACAGAATGACCATTGACCAATAACAGAAGTGCGTATCACACTCTGTGCAAATATGGTAGCGCGCAATCCAAATACATTTTGTACGGCGGCAGGCGCTCTCGCAATTAGTTCGATGCACAACACGGCACGCGCGGAGGTTAATATTTACACTGACAGCGCGGAGGTCCACTGTTGTTTATTAGTGACCGCGTTCAGCGTTTGCGTTTTGCCAAATAAATAAAAATGATTGGATCGCATGTATCGCGTGTATTAGGCTAATGAAAGTCGATTCCCAGTTTCCCGTTATCCTACTCCGCTCAAAACAATTTGCTGGCCAAATATTTCATTATTTTGAATAAAATGTTGATTTCTAACAAACTTAAACACACAAATAAATAATTGTGGTTTTAAATATATCATAAATCTCTTTCTGTTGATTTTCAGGGATTTTCTTTGCAGTAGGAGCATGGTATATGGTTAATAATGAATTAATAATGAATACCTACTCAATTCTCTGTCCCGCACTTTTGATCTGCTCTGATCTCATCCCGTAAAAATATTGTGAAACTTTTGATAATAGTTGTACAATCACCTTTATGTGGTTGTAAACTACATCTGTAAACTACAAACTGTGATTTATCACATGTATACATGGGTAGTTATTGGTTTACACCTGTAACAGATGCAGTAATGAAATGGTATAAAATAATGAATAATGAATAATGAAATGGTCACCTACACAGTCATGAAAAATTATGTAACGGGAAACTGGGAATTGACTTTCATAAGCCTTAATGAGGTTATGAATAAGGATCGAGCACGCCGACTGGCTTAGCAATTGTCCAAGTAGTTTTGTAAACCAATCAGGTTAGACTTTCACGTAGTTTGCTGGCGGGGGTCCCATTAATTTTTTTTACATTCCCGTAGAAAGCTGTCGCGTTCATTAATGGGCTTATGATTGTGATAAATGGTTTTTGCGACCAATCACAAAACACCCGTCGGAAATATTGCACACGTCACGCCTCGGTGCAAAAGTGAGCGAGTGGTATAAACTCTGCTTCACACCTGTGATTTATGAACCGTATCTGACATTTCTTTGTGAAATTTGTGATTCTCAGCAAAGGGATTCCATGAAATTGACAATATGTTTGCAAGTTATTCCGCAACATCGGTAATAATTAATATGTTTTATATTTTGTGAGTAGTGCAAGTTGAAGTTAGTGGTTTCGTAAGTTATGTACATGTACAAGCGTGTTCTCAGGAAGATAAAAGTGACAGGCCGTCCTTGAAGTATATCGGCTGTATAAACGAGAAGTGTGATGTTTCCAGACTGGATATACCAGATCATGACCGGGGGCACTCAACTTTGGAGGTGACGCGTATGTAGGGCTGTTAAGACCCCTTTTTCAGCATCGCTGTCACCCAAAGACCCATATTTTTTTACGAACACATGCTTTGTCACCCGTTTTCCATTTAATCTGTCACCCAAAGACTACAGATAGTCACACCTATTTGGGGGTCAACATAAACAATAAACTCAATTGGAATCAGCATATCAATAAAACCACAACCAAGGCCAACAGAACCCTGGGTCTGCTTCGCAGAAACTTCTATCACTGCAGTATAGTACAGCAGTGAAGTCAATTGCCTATAAGACTCTTGTGCGCCCGCAGCTTGAATATTGTGGCACAATTTGGGATCCCTATCACCAAGTATCTATTGACCACATTGAAGTGGTGCAAAATCGTGCTGCTACGTTTGCTACAGGGAACTTAAGCAGGGAAAGTAGTGTTACATCCATGAAGAAAGACCTTGAATGGGAAACATTAGAAGAGAGACGCCGGAGAGCCCGGCTTATTCTTCTGTACAAGGCTACAAACCAGTTTGCTGCTATTGACCTCAGCAAATTTAGCATCAAGGGGGAGACCAGTCATCACCAAGTTACTAGACAAACATCTGCTACTTCATTTAGGAAAATTCCCACTCAGAAGGACTGCTACAAGTATTCCTTTCTTCCTAGGACAACGGCACAGTGGAACTCACTTCCTCCATCTATTAGGCATTCCCCAACTACGGAAAGTTTCAAATGTCAGCTACAAGCCTGCAACCCTCTGGAGTTAACCAGGAGGGCCCTTCTTCGGTAATTGCCTGCTGCCTTGCTCCGCGTTGGCGTCCTGTGTTGGACATCCTATTGGAGATTACACAGTAGCTAACAGATGCAGAAGACCCTTACAAGTTCAATTTGAACAGCAACTTTCATTTATCACTGATTTTGTTACTTATTTTGAAAAAACAAAGAAATTTGAAGTCATTTAGAACTAGAAATTCGATTTTTGAGGTTTCTGTGGCGCTGTTTCGGTTCTCACCCAAAGATTCCATTTGAAAAAAAGTCATGTTCTCACCCAATGACCCCATATTTTTTACATTTTGCTCTCACCGAATGCCAAAAATCATGCTCTCACCCAATGACCCATATTTTTTACATTTTGCTCTCACCGAATGCCCCTTAGTGCGAAAGTGCCAGCCCTACACCAATATCTATTTCAAATTGAAGTGCCCCCGGGATCATGGCGTCATTGTTCGTGTGGCAGTCAAAGCATATGGCTGCAATGGCTTACATGTACATGTATGTAATCAATAGAAGAAGAAAGAATGTCAGAAAAACAGTATTTCGCAAATGTTGCACATATCTATAGTAATTTAACTTTTCAGAAATCAATTTTAGAGGGGGAATTTGACACAAAATTTGTCAACATTTTTTTGTTTAAATTAAAAAAATTGACTTGGACTCGAATCAGCATTTGGCGAGTTGTGATTCGACTTATGACTCAAACTTAAAATGACTCCGCTCATGGGTAGTTGGGTACTCAATTCATTTTTGTTTCCATCATAAAAGATGGGTTTAAATACCAGTATTGAAAGAATTTTGTCTGGACTCAGGAGGTCAAATTATCTTTGGCAATCATATTTTGTTACTGGTAAGCAATTCATCCTGGAATCAACACTCTGATCACATAGATCTACAAGAAAGTCTGACTAATCATTGGCTACAATGTATATCTATAGAAAAACACAGTCACACACTTTACCTTGGGCTGATCTGACCATTTCTTGAGTATGTTTTGTTTGCCCCCGCCCCTAGTCTCTTGTTCAGTGTTCAACATGTAAATTAAGTGAAGTTTTGTCATAAATAGAAATAAAAAAGAAGAAGCTAAATTACTAAGTTACTACTGTCAAATAATAAGTCTGGGTGGCAGTTTGGACTTGTGTCTAACATAAGGCAATTTTCGGTTTCATTTATTCCTTATAAAAATGAATATTTGACCAATTACAAAATATAGTAAAAAAAGTGTTGTTCATGATGAGCAAACTACACTTTTTTTGCATACCTTACCATACACATAAGCCCAGTATGTGCAATATTGGAGGATGATTGCATGCAGGGTTGATACTAATCATTTTGGGGCCCAGACCCCAAATTTTCAGGCATTATTTGGACCCCCAAGATTGAACTTCTCATGTAGTAAAGAGGCTATAGACTCCTTCCTGGACCCCCCAAGTTTGATAAGCGAATACTACCCCTGATTACATGGGTGATGGGCCATCCCCTAATGAAGTACATTTTGTAGAGGGATTGATTTGGTCATTAATAGCTGCATCCCCACTTGAAAATTGAGTAAAAATACCATGCAACCATTGCAAAATTTTATAAAGTATGTACATTAATTTTGTGTACTCAGCATATAAAATGCAAACAAATCCAAGGTCCTGACTTAAACAGAATTGATCCATATTTATTCTAATGAATTATTATTAATAATAACTTAGCTAGAATACACCCATATTTTGTTCATTTGTAAAGAAATCCAACCAGTTAGTCAAGCGCCAACTTTTAAGTTTACACACCCTGCACATTGAATAGGCTTATGAAATGATGTATTTGCACATGACAGTCGGCAAACCATTACAAGTCGGCACAGAAGAAAAAAAAGGCGGTCTATCAGACCCCATAACTTTGATCAAAAGCTGTTGATCAAATTTTAGTTGGGTAAACAAACGGTTGGCTTCAGATTTGAACAATAGATGGTTGCAGTTATAATTGGTGTTTAGATGGGTTTAGGCTTGAGAGGTGTTCCGAGCTCAGTTTAGTCATTTGATTTCACCATGAATCTAGATCTGAATAATTTCACGTAAACAGGTAAGTTTATATCTTGGTAAAATATTTTTCAAATAGCAATTATTGTTTTAATATTTGTTGCATATTTCAGAGAACTTTTCCGTCATTCATCAGTGGGTCAAAAATGGTCAAAATGTCCCCTGGAGAAAAAATACCAAAATTTGGGCACTAGCTGCTCTTGTTCATGATGCCCATGCTGCATGTGTTCGTAAAGAATCATAAATTCACTTAGGCAGTCACCCGTCTTTCGCTGTTTGTAAAAACAGAAGAATTCTTGGTTTGGTTGGTTGGTGGAAGATTTCAGTCTTGTTTGTTTTCTATTGAATTCTATCATGGTGTACAATATATAATACTGCTACGGAAGAAGTTCCACGTAAAAGGCTGAGAGCGGTTCAGGAAGTGCTTGACAACTGCAAGCATGGACAAAGCTGGAAGCTAATTAATGAAATAACTGGTAGGAAAGCATCAATGAAAGGTCAGCTGAAGGGAGACATGCAAAATGAAAGGATTAACAACTGGTTCACCCACTTAAAGATCTTCTAGGTAGCCCTCCAGAAATAGATGGAGAAGATGAGGATATTGTACTGGTGGCTAAGGCCCGGGGGGGGGGGGTACTCAGTACAAATGACCATACGGGGACGTGCCGCACACATGGGTAGCATTTTCAGCCTTCTGGTATATCAATGACCCCATTTATGGGTCTACTTCCAAAATCTCAGCGGCACGTCCCTACCAAAACCAAACTTGAGTACCCCCCCCCCCCCGCCCGGGGGGCTAAGGACCTAAACATCAAAGTGGCACGATTTAGTCAGGAGGAATATGCAAAGGCAAAGACTGCACTTGTAGAAGGGAAGAGTTGCGGAGAGGATGGTATTCCACCAGAGGTACTTAAAAGATCTGGATGGCATAGTGTTGGAATTTTGCAACAATGCATTGATTAAAGGAAGCAAGCCTGACCAGTGGTCTATCCATAACATAGTACCAATTCCTAAGTCAGGCGATCTTAGTCAAGCAGGGAACTATCAAGGGATAAGCTTAAGCTCAGTTGTTGCCAAGATATGCAACAAAATGATTCTAACAGGATCAGGCCTGATGTAGACAAAGTTCTTAGGATCAACCCCATACCTCTTTGTGGTGGTATTGGACTATGCATTTAGGGAGGCAGTCAAAGGCAGAGAAGAGCAGCTTGGATTCCAGCTGAAGAAGAGAAGAAGCAAATCGGACCTGAAATGCTAACAGATTTAGACTTTGCAGATAACATAGCCCTACTGTCAGAGGAAATTCACCAAGCACAAGAGCTACTGCAAAGGGTTGAATCATCTTTTGGAAAGGTTGGCCTCTAAATGAATGCTTCAAAAACAAAGTTCAAAGGTGAGCGACTTCAAGTATCTGGGTGCATGGATGGCTAGCACTTGAAAAAGATGTAAAAACACCCAAAGCAGCTGCATGGAGAGCATGTAACAACCTCAACGAAATCTGGAGGTCAACTCTCCCAAGGAAATTCAAGACCCGTTTATTTGCTGTTACCGTTGGATCCGTACTAACCTATGGATGTGAAGCATGGAACATGGACCATGTCTCCCAGACTATGTAAAGAACTTGATGGTTGCTACACAAGAATGCTTAGAGTAGTATAGAACATCAATTGGAAGCAGCACATCACGAACAAAGAGCTGTATGGTGACCTACCAAAACTCTCACAGAAGATCAGAGAGAGGAGGACACGTTTCGTTGGGCATGCGTACAAAGCAAAAATGAGCCTGTAGCCAAGCTGATCCATTGGACACCAAAACATGGAAACAGAAAACCTGGTAGACCCCCTTTAACATACATGGATGTACTATTGAAACAGGACACTGGACTGGATGTTATGGATTTGGGAACAGCTATGCAGGACAGAAGAACTTGGGTGCTGTTGTAGTTTGAGGACACCACTCATCTTAAGCAAGTAAGCAAGCAAGTACATCTTCAATAATGCTCCTTTTTTTCAAAATCCTATTGGGTAGTTGTTGAAACAATATTCCGCAGTTCTGTATGCTTCAGTGAAACATTGGTAGCAACCAGCTTTACAATATACAGTGAGTGATGAAGAAGTATTTCTTTTTGACTGATAAGGTTATCACAGATTACATGGTATTTAACACAATGGAGTATCATCAGTGCTAAAATCTCACTACTATCAATTTCAACGCATACAAAACCTGATAAATGACTTGATAAAAGCTGTAAGAGGTGTGATTGCAACCATTGATAAATGGTGATTAAAAAGTTAATCATTTAGCCTATTAAGTTCTGTAATGCCTACAATTATGGCCTAATGAAGGAGTTATGATTGCAAATTGATCACAAGTGATTGAATGGATACATCGTAAATCTTGGACTTGCGGAAATGATCATTCCGAGTGTCTGTTTCATGTGTGAATATAAACAAACTTTATCTGTATTAAGTATGCACTGATTTGTACAGGTGTTGTGGTGAGATCTTTAAATTTTAATCTTATTTGATAAAGAATAAAATATATACACCATCATAAAAACTTAATATTTATAAAGGGGTGTGACCAGATTGACGGTCTCATCCCCCACTAGATCCACAAAACCCAAAATGTCATATGTAATGAATACCTGTAAAAGTAACTCCTCTCATCAAGCTGCTTCTCGGGAGCTCCTCTCATCAAGCTGCTTCTCGGGAGCTGCTTACATAATAGTGCAGTGGATATTTCTTGTGACTACCAATCCAGTGGTTGTGATGGTTGAGAGTTGAGTCATTCTTGGTAATGTTTTTTCTTTCCCCCTTTTTCTTTTTGCCTTGCTTCTTCTTCCTTTGGCCTCTTCTTTTCTTTGGCCTTTTCTTTCTTTTCCCATTCATTCATTCTTTCTTCCTTTGGCCTCTTCTTTTCTTTGGCCTTTTCTTTCTTTTCCCATTCATTCATTCTTTCTTCCTTTGGCCTCTTCTTTTCTTTGGCCTCTTCTTTATTTTCCCATTCATTCATTCTTTCTTTCCTTCCTTCCTTCCTTCCTTCCTTCTTTCTTTTCCTTTTTTCTTATTTTCTTTTTTTTTTTTTTTTCTTTCTTTCTTTCTTTCTTTCTTTCATTCATTCATTTTCATTTTCTTTCTTTCTTTCTTTCTTTCTTTCTTTCTTTCTTTCTTTCTTTCTTTCTTTCTTTCTTTCTTTCTTTCTTTCTTTCTTTCCTACTTTCTTTTCATTTCATTTATTTCCTTTCCTTTCCTTTCCTTTCCTTCCCTCCTTTGCTTTCCTTTCCCTTTCCTTTCCTTCCCCTCATTTCCTTTCCTTTCCTTTCCTCCCTCTCCTCTCCGTTCCCCTCCCTCCTCCTCTCCTCTCCTCTCTCCTTTTTCTTTAATTTTCGTTATCTGTTTCATTTATTTGTGTATTTATAAGTTCATGATTATCATATTGTTTATTTATTTTATTTTGATTTATTTATCCATTCATTGTTGTTGATTTATATTTTGATACTTGGTTGATATATATTTCTACTGGGTAATACAATGATCTTGTAGGAAATGAGTCAAGGAAAGCTAAGGAAGCCACTTGCTACATTTACATTTCCATATATTGCAGTTATTGAGTTGTGACAAATTATACACCAAAACAAATGTTTTGCCATGTGGAAAAGTCATGCATGGAGGAAAATAAAACCTGTGAGTGTGGGCTTTAAATTTTTCTCAATATTGAGCACAAAAGACAGCTAGCTCAGGCACCACTCTGACTTGCCTTAAATAGTCAAAATAATTAAATTTAAAAATAATGAGAGTAGTTAAGAGTTTTCATTGTGTCATCTGATTTCAATAAAGATAGGGAACAAAAGCTTGGATTTTTCCCTCTGATTGAGAATGATGAATATTCTACATGTACGTCACACAGTGTAATTTACCCATTACCAACTTCAAAGTAATGCGCCTGTTGCGCCATATTGCCATAGCTCCAAAGCTGCAGCACCCATATTTATCCATCAGTCAAATATGTTGAAAAATCACTCATGAACTTTCATGTTCATTTATTTTTCAGGTTCAAATTATTGTTAAATTATTCAAATGCTTATATTTACCCCTTTAACGTATTTGGGATTAAACATTGACTTTGTTTTATATTTTACACCCTGCTACGATTGGTACACTCAGACAGCAGTACTCGTGTTTATGCATGCAGGTGCGCGTAGCTGACCCCGTTCCCACACACACACACACACAGCGGCCATGTGAAAGATGGATTTTTAATGTCACAAATAACAAAAGATCCGCCAAATTTGCAACGGATCCGCCTCACAAGCTTCAACGCTACGATAATACACGATGCTAATTTGAGATAGACATTGACATTCGTTACTACAAAAATTAAATATTTGCAATTAAAAACTTGTGTTTTTGAACGATTTTGAATTTTATCAATGAAAATGCAGCGATGATGTCATTGGGTTAACAATTTTCCAACTGCTGATTGGTTGATTGCGTCACTGTCATCTGTGCATGCACGGTACGGTCCGTACGGAATGATTTTTCGTATGGGTAAAATACACTGTGTCACAGTGATTCAGAGTTTAATGACAGACTTTACATGTTTATAAGAACATGTAGTTATTTTGGTAAAATCCTGAGGGGTTAATTTCATTCTATACCATGGTAACTTTTTAAACTTTTTCATGTTGTTGTTTCTATTCTAATTTTTATTCAGTGTTTTTATATAGCACATCTTTGAGACTTAATTGTGTATTGCACTACTTTGAGACTTCATTGTGCACTGCATTGCGCTAATATATTCATGGTTATATTATTATTGTTATTGTTTATTGTTATTGTTATTGTAATTATTATCATTTGATCAATTCTTTGAATTTGACTGTTGAGGAACTTGAGTGTGTTTGTTCCCAAGCTTGGATTTTGAGTACAGATCAATAAATAAAAACAAAATGACAAATTATTCTTCATTTTATTTCTTCCAGAAAACTGAAGTTCACCAAGTTCATCAGTAGATTTCAGCATGATTCAGCAATGTGAACAATAGTATAAATCTAGGCCAACCTCAACAAAACTGATCAAAACCAATGAACCAAGCAGCACACAGTCAGAACCAGCAGGGATCAAGTGAGAACAACTTTTTTTCACAAACTTAAAGGGACCTTTTCCAGGTACCAGTAAACCACAACACAGATCACTGTTTACTATGTTTACAGGAGAAAGTGACGTCAGTGTGAGCCAGTGTGCTTTACGTGCCTAGTAAATGGCCCATGTTTAATAGCAACCTGTTGATACTAGTATGAGGTGACTCTACACCATGGTATGCCCCACTGCCTTTTAGACGGTATGTAAAATGCAGGAAGAATAGGAAGGATATAATATAACCATGATAACAGCCTATCAAATTCTGCCTATTTTTTGTTGTCAAGAACAGGATCTTATTATGGAATCATAGATTTTTGATGGTATTTGATTGGATGTGCTTGAGTTGTAAATTGGTGATCTGCAGATGGGTTAATGTGTGGGTGTACATTGATGTGAACTTATATAACTTGCTTGAACTGATGTGACTTTTGTCATCATGGTCATATGATTTCTATTAGAAGAGAAGTGAAAGATATTGTTGAATACTGATTGGTGTGTGGTATGGTAACAGAGAACACATATTTACATAAAATAGTAAGTTGAAGTTCTGCATAAACTGTATGCATATATTTACAGATTGTATACAGATAATTATATTTTGTCAGAATACACTGGAATACCCTACCAATACCATAAAACATGTGTTAAGGCTGTATACAACATAGTAGTGGTAGGGTATGATCTATTTTTGTTGCTTGTACCAGGGTGCAGGGATATGAGTTGTCTCATACCATCGCATCCTAAACTAGCTTTTTTGCCACAATTTATAAATCATTGTTTAAATCATTTTAAACAAGAGATGAAAATGTTTGCTCTAGTACTAGTAGGATGCAGGCTCAGTTCACAAGCATACCACATGTGTAAAATGAGTGGCTTGTCATTATATTATATATTTCTCCAGGAATCAAACCTTGGATCTCCATCACTCTAAAAAATATATAATTGTACAGCTTGTAAGTGACCAAATGAAACAGCAAAAAATCAGTGAATTTTCAAATATTTGCTGCAACAATATATTGTTGAATTGTGAAAGAAAAATAATTGATCAAACCATTGATTTCTTACAATCAAAGACCCTCTTTTTCTTGGGTCTGTGTTACAATACAATGTTCCAAATCAGGGCCCTCGACAGGCCAAAGGCTTGTGAAAATCACTGCTGGCCCACTAATCAGTCCCGGGATATGGTACCCTGTGCGTCAGCAGTCAGTTGATTACCTGTTGTTGATTTGCGTATCAAAGTTTTTATAAAGTGTCACAAAAGTGGACCATTGTAACATTAAAATATGATTTTGAATTTGGGCCCCCGAAAAATTGATGAAGGCCCTTTGAATTTCATTCAAACAATGACCCTAGAAGATTGAGCTTTTTTCAAACACTGAATGAACATAAATCATGTTCAGTTTTCGCAAATTGTAAACTTTCCAAACTTGTCCATTTAATACTAGAATTTTATAATTTTCAAAATATTCAAGATCGTCCTTTGCTTTTTTCCATTCACAGCACATGGTATATTCGCATTGAGCCAGACACTGAGCCAGCCAGACAGACAAGCAGCAGCCAAGGACAGCAGTTAATACAGTCTTATGAATAATCTAAACAAACACCAGGTTTTGGTAGTACCCAGATCAATGTATATGGTTGACATGCCAACAGGTGAGTGAACCACAACACTATAATAACACAAAGAAGTGACAAGAAATGAAATCTTGAGAAAATCGGGAAGGCAAAGGAAAAGAACATTTCTTCGCACACATCCCAATAACCAGTGTTCGAATTAAGAAAAAATAAATGGTTGTCCCACGGACAACCAGGTTACAATTTCTGGTTGTCCGTCTAAGTTTTTGGTTGTCCGTACTTGGAACAAGTTTTTGCTATTAATATACTTGAATATCAGTGTCAAAGGAAACTTCCCCCGTAATGCATAAACTGGGGTTTTTTTTCGGTATCGAGGGGCTCAAGAAAGTAAACGGATAATGGCTGCGGTTGACTTTCGCAGCTGGGTTGTAGAACCATGTTTAAATTCACATTTATTTTATAAATTTAAAAATAGTTTCACATCTTAAATATTACCATTGGCTAAAAGATACACATACAAAGGTGAGTTTTGGCTACAGATTTATGGTTGTCCGGCGGACAACCGAATCAATATTTTTGGTTGTCCGCGACTTTTTTAGTTTTCCGGGCAACAGGACAATAAAATTTGACGCTGCCAATAACCCCCCCAAAGTAGGTTACAGGCATATGTAGCCCTATCCCATTGATAATACTGGTCAAAATGATGCAACCAGGAAATTTTGTCTTTGCCAAAATATTTATTTGTATTTCGTGTTGATATCACCCATGCACAAGGACCCAAAGCAAGTACTTTTCATTTAGTGTAAAATGGACCCAAAGCAAGTACTATGCGGTTGTTTTCCTACCCGAAGCAAGTTGCAGTACTAGTATTTTAATGTTATGAGTCATGATGAACACACCTAACAACGCTGGTAGCCATCAATCAAGAGGTCTAAAGAAAAAGCACACTTTTTGAGGAGTTTTTGAGTAGGCCTACTATTTTAAAACCCAGAAAATTACCTTTAACTGATTTTCACAACAAATTTTACCTCTATAAAAATTCCCTTTTAAAAGGGAAAGCCAGCCTCAATGTAGAAGAGGTCTTGTAATTAGTTTTGGTCAATGTGAAAGGCATTTTTAGGATCACGCTTACATCTACATGACAGTCCACCAAACCATCAACGATGAGAACATGCACACTGAAACAGCAGAAAACATTAATTCCTAATCTCATGTCAACTCTTTTAATTCATTACATGTACTCCAAATTGTTCTGGTCTGTTTGTTTTTTTTGTTGTTGTTGTTGTTGTTGTTGTCGTTGGTTTTTTGTCTTTTCAGCTTTTTACCCACGATATCTCAATTTCCAATTTTGTAATACCAGAACTTACGAACTCAATATCTTCGCTTAGGAATGTCCGATTTCACTGCTTTCGATATATACACTGCGGTTTGAGTTAACTTACATGTACATTTTATTTTAAAATAACTTAATTAATTAGCAATGTATAGTTTAAGCCTACTATATTATAATAGATAGTGGCCAGCACATTTATAAAGGACTGGTTACTCACTACAATCTTCACTCTTAAACTGTGTTTTTCTGAATGTGCTGATCATGTTGATTGCTAGTCGGAAACTCCTGCGAAGCTATGGACATGGCATCTTACATACTCCATTCTATAACAGTCTGCCTAGTGCCTTGTGTGTTTTCTCTTCAATCATTTTGTTGAATGTAATTTTATGAATCAAATAGTTATGTGTCATTTTATTTATAATAAAGAAGTTATTAAATTAATAAAGTAAGACAATTTATTTATCTATAAGTGCATGTCAAATGGGGTACATTGTTCAATACTATATGCATAAATTATGCCCATATTATAGCTAGGCCCTAAAAACTTTATTTTGCATCGGATTTTTCCCCTTGAAAAGACAAAACTGATGTTTATGATAGCAACCATTTCATCAATAACATTTTGAGTCATTTTTAGCCATAAAACGACACAGGATATGATAGATAACTACTTTCACATCAATATGGTCCATATGATCACAGATTGTTGAGAATCTGTGATATGATCCGAGGATATGATGACGAATTTGATTCTATAGATCTGTTATCAACATGATATCACGCTGTTCAGTGGTCAAGGAGTAAGGACCCCCGGTCAAGGACACTGATATGACATCATAGGTGATGTCAGATTTTCTTCTGCTGACCATATGATGCTATATATATTAACTATTATTGTTACATTTAGGCCTTTAAACTTTTAAAGTCATAATTAATTAGTTCAAACATAACTTTGGTAATACTCACTCGTTTTCGTTCGTTGAAACGGCAAAACATACTTACTTTTCCTAACAAATCGAATTAAAATATTTATAAAAAAATTTAACCACGAAAAGTAAAAAAAAAAAATCATTCCAATACCACTAAAATATAATCTCTTGAGTAAACTGACCCCAAACCTGAAACAGGTACCAGCCCGAATGGGCTGGCGAAAACAGTTTGTCCCTTAAACAGGAAAGGTACAGGTTTTTGCTAAATCAACCCTTATACATGTTTTTGTTTATAATTTTCTAATATTTATAATTTTCTAATATTTATGTTTGAGTGATGTTCCTATCACAAATAAGAAAACACATTCTAAAATGCCAGGGAAACACGCTTTGTGAAATAGCAGGATCATTAAAATGACCTCTAAATGTAGCAACTAGAAGTTTAAAAGCAACCATTTTGCTTGAAATGAGGCAGTTTTCCCCTCTAAATGGGACTCGCGTGATTCACATTCATTCTCTGAAAAGCACCCTTATTCGCATTTTTCTGGTCATGCATGTTTACACTTTTAGCCCTCAGGAGATTTGTGCATGGTATAAATCTGTATTGTATAATTTAATGTATTGTTTTGTATTGTATCACCTGAGAACCACAATGTCCTTTTTTCTTGGTTGGCATGGTTTTTGGATGATAGGACATTTTGGAGGCCACATGAAGCTATAGGCCTATCTAGTAATTTTACTTAAAAAGCTATTTATCAGGGATATACCAAACACTGTAGAGAGGCGTTGTCAAGCATCCCTCTGCCAATGCATCTTTACCAGACCCTTATGCAGGATTTTTTAGGGGGGGCTGATTTGTGAAAAGTGGACTTTCTTTCAAAATATTTTGACCTTTTTTGACCAAACTAGCGTAAAAAAACCTGATTTTGATATTTTTGGACTTTTTGTATACTTTTGCAAATGGGGGGGCACCCCTGGTATCAAACCTGATCTTTACTTAACTGAATTTCATCCAATGTCTAATATTACCATCTTTTTAAGATGCTAATCTTTTAAAACCTGACTATTTATATGATGATTTTGCAGATACACCAGAGCGTTTTCAATATTCATACGTTATTTTCCCAGTGTTGACTCTCGTTGTAAAGCGTTTCCATATAGGGTTCATACATCTTTAAATATGAAATCCAAAAAAAGAGATAAAGAGAGGCTTACATGGAAGTAATATGTGGCCAGGAAAACAATTGATATCTCTTTCATACACCTCTTTCCTGTCAATGCCACAACATTGGTTTGGGTGACCTACTTCTACTACTAGTTTAGCAAGTTCATCTTTCTTTCAAGACCAAACTTTTTCCCTTTAGTTATATCTTTCTGAAAATGATAAAGACAGAGAAGAATATGTGGACAAACTTTGCATATGTTAGTACCATACCTGAGGTGCATTTATAGGCGGAATGCATCTATTTGCTTGTGCAAATTTAATGTTGGAATTTAATTGATTTCTTTTTATATACGGTAGTCTTTTTGTATTAAATATATCTGTGGATACTTACACTTGATTTCCGCTTCAGTAACATTACCAGACAAGATCATTAACAGTCAGATCTAGGGAAATAAATGTAGGCCAATAAAAGTGTGAAGTGAATTGAGAGACCTAGTTTTACACTAAACATTGCCCGGGTATGGGTGGATAAAGGAAGCAACATAATATGCCGATTTAGTATTTATATCTAGGTACCTAATAAGCTTGGTGTAAAATAACACAATACAAATCTAGAGTTTGTTCATAAAATTTTCATTTTCATAAGCTTCACAAGCATAAATGATAAACTGTTACAAATCTAAAAAGAAAACTTTGTTGAATACATGCTTATTTGCATTATTGAGAGTGAACAAGAGCTAATACCTTGTGCTAAGAAATTATTCTTTCTGTTTGCAGTTTAAGTTTGTCAATGGTTTCAGTTCAGAAGTTGTTTTAATAATTTTAATTCAATTCAGTTCAATATAATGTATTTTATTTTATCCATTATTATGTGCAACACTAACACTAGATACACTCAAATTTCAAAGTCAAATTTATATGACATCGCCTGGATGCCCCCCCCCTTAAGCGGGGTGGGTTGGGAAACATACTGCACCTCCAATCAAACCACCCTGATGATGCCATAATGGAGCACCAAAAAGTGACTTCAGGAAATTTGTCCAAAAATTACAGAACAGGACATGCATGTTGATACATCATGCAACAAGCATGCATGGATGAGTGCGGTTACTATTTACCAGTATTGAAGTTTACAAAAGCACACACACCTCTACATGGAGTTCAAAATGCCCTCCTCAGTGCATTTAGAGATGGAGGAAAGTTTGTTTTTCCGTAAGAACAAACCTATAGTACATGCAGCTATAGCCATAGACCCTATTATAAAAGAAAGTGATGGGCTATGACCAGGGTTGCCAAACCCGCGATTTGGTAGCCCAATTGGGCGACTTTTGAAGATTTTTC
This sequence comes from Amphiura filiformis, assembly GCF_039555335.1. Taxonomy (NCBI): domain Eukaryota; kingdom Metazoa; phylum Echinodermata; class Ophiuroidea; order Amphilepidida; family Amphiuridae; genus Amphiura; species Amphiura filiformis. Next base: position 58,059,719 of record NC_092628.1, read on the forward strand.
CCGCGACTTTTGACAATTTCCGGTCCCATAGAAACCAATGGTTAAAAAAAAATTGGGCGACTTTTCAACATTGGCTCCCATGACTTCCGCTAGTTTCCTGCCCCATAGAAACCAATGGTTAAGAGAAAAATTGGGCGACTTTTCGATTTTTTGACCCGCGATTCGGGCTGAAATCTTTTGGCAACCCTGGCTATGACCAAGAATAACAGGAAAGGAGTTGATGCTTTGAGATGTGGTGTTACAGGAGGCTTCTGCAAGTGACATGGAAAGACAGGAGAACAAATTCCTGGATCTTAGACAAAATAGGTACACATTTACCATCAGAAATGGCATAATGGAGAAAAAGCAAAAGTACTTTGGACATATTGTCAGGAAACATGGAGGTGTAGAAAACAAACTTTGCAAGGGGCTATGGAAGGCCGACAAAGAAGAGGGATGTTCACCAACATCTTCGACTATAAATGACATGAAGCTGGTTTCTATACCAAGGAATGCAAAGATCGATTGAGATAGCGTACTCCACTCTTGAGAAGACTACAGCAGTGCTTCAGAGCGCCACCTAACACAGTCAGACAGATGAAAGTAGGCTTATATTATTGTGTAATTTTCTACTAAAAAACATTCATGTTCAATACATTGAGGTGTACAAACTACGTAGTTCTCAAATTACACTTTCCATGGAAACTGTATGGATTTGACCTATGCATGAACTTACTCTCTTCAATCTTTGTGACCCAGGAAATTCTTCTTTTACAAATTAAATGAATTGTGAAATACCTGGGTATTGTGTAAATAATCAAATTGTGGAATCAGAAAAAAGAATAGCAATCTAGGGAAAGTAGGTCTAGGTCCCCATTTTTGTTGATGCAGGAACAACAAAATAACAAAATGGGAAGTTGATTCTGTTATTAAAATTTTAGTAGCAATATTGCACATTACATATTAAAGGTCCCATACAATATAGGCCCTAATCCAGGGCCAGAATATCCTGTTAGCAGTCGTAGCATCTACAATGTAGGCGATATTATTATTATTATTATTATTATAGGCCTTCATTGAACAATGTTGGGCAGGTATACCCATCATCATAATCATACAGGGTTCAACTTATAGAAATAACCCTTCCCCCTAAAGTTACAAAACATTTCTTTGCATAACTTGACATACATTTTGTGGATTTGAAAAATTAAAAAAGCTGTGAATAGAGGAATCGTTTTTCAACCCTCCCAGAGTTGTTTCATTTGCAAAAACAATCACATTTTCCTAAAATTATGCTTCCACATTATGTACAAAACGTTCTCGATATTAATGTCTCTGATCCTTCAGGCACACATGCAACCATCATTCAGTGCAAAACAAAGATTAATTGAACATAATTTTGATGTAAAATGAGATTTTAAATACTTAATCAGCAGTTGTTTCAAAATGATAAAATCACTAGGAAGGAGAAATGAGCTTTCCACGCATACATTTGACCAAAAGGGTGAACATTTGTAAACCTGTATTGGGTCGGTTGAAGCATCTTGCATTATGATTTAAAATGATTTTCTTTCTTGGATAAAGGTGTAACACTCATGATGTAGCCACAAGAGATAGGCTGCATGCAGTTAACTGGCTGGATGCTGACTTCCAACCTACAATCTCTGTTGGTCATTTCTTCTTTGTCATGTATGTCTTTATTCCTTTAGTGATTTTACCATTTTTGAAACACCGACTGAAACCCCATTCATGTCAAAATTCATGTCAATGAATCATGGTTTTATACTGAAAGATAATTGCATGGGTGACTGAGTAATCGGATACATAACATTTAAGAAAATAAACCAACAATTACATCAATCAAAACATTGATCATGTTGATATCAAAAACGTTTTTGTACATTACATGTACAAAAATGATTTTCAAAAAGAAGAAGATTGGGAGGGTAGTAAAAAGATTCCTTTATTCACAGGTTTTTAATTTTTTCAAATCAACCAAATGTATGTCAAGTTATGCAAAGAAATATTTTGTAATTTTATGGGGGGGGGGGGTATTTCTTTTGAACCCTGTATGAATGTATCATGTGCTTGGGCCTGATCTTTTGGTATTTTAAAGTTTTCATGGGATATATCTGGAGTATGACATTGAGTGTTTTATGACATTGGGACTATACTTTTGGGTTGGGTATAAATCCTAGGTGATTTTGAAACCCTGAAGCTTCTAATATTATTTTGGTTTAGTATCTATTGTTCAATTAAAAATGCAAAGTTCACTCTCCTTATTAATAAAAATGTTAAAATGAAAGCAACATTTCATAATGTGGGCCACACCACACAAATAGGCCTATATGCAATATGGTTGGGTTCATTGACCAGTTACACCCACATATATGTGGGTACCACAGTCTAAAAAGCAAAACAAATTTCCTCAGAATCAAAAAGCTTCAGTCAACCAAAATATTTCTGCAATCACATTCTAGGTGTGTAGCATATTTGGCATGAGTGACAGGCATATGTGTTTTTGGGTGTATGTCAGTTATGTTTATAGGCCTCAATCGACCAACCCTAATTTTGAAAATTTTTACTGTACAAAAGAATACCGACCCTATTTTCTGAAAATCAAGAAACACTTTTTTTTCCCGTTCTATATTTTTGCATTCTAATTAACCAAAAATACACATTTTCAAACAAAATTGATTACTTAAAACCTGGTTTAATGAAATTCAACACCACAATAGCATAATATTGCAAGTAACATATTATAATAGGCAACTGCAGTAACCAGTTGGAGATTTTACTTTACCCCCAAAAAAAAAGCAGCCGTCCATTGATGATCAATGAACAGACTGACGGCGACGACCATCCCCAGTCTAAAACTGCATGCAATTGTTGATGCAATACAGATGCATATACATCAGTTATTAGTTGTCGGGAGTTGGATGGGGTAAGCTTAACCCTACTCCTGTAAAGGTCATTGCCTCAATTGCCTGCCAAGCAGCCAATAAGAAACTTTTATCGCGGGCGAAAGTTTGCTTAAGTTGAGATTTACATGGCAGCTGAAAGCGTTTTTGCTTGTGAAGTGGACTATGAACCGGGCATAAGAGAGTTTGGACTGTATTTAGTTCCTATCAGTCTTAACAATATGTCTGGTATAGAACCACAGATTGAGATGGCACTCAGAACATATGACAATCAACAGTGAAACCCACATTTCTTCCCAAACATTGCACTTCTTAATTCAGCACTTGAAAGGTGGTATTGAGTCAACCATCAAAACTACTAAGATAAAAAGATAGCATTTTAAACACCAATACTAGTAACTGTAGTGTAGGCCTACATACAAAACCCTCCTCAACTGAAGCCAGCTTTCCTTTAAAAGGATTTAAAAAAATCTAACACCCCTATTTTCAGCATGGATACTAAACTGTTAAAAATTGTTTCACACTAATAGAGATAAATCAAGAATGTTTTCAGTCACAGCTTTTCCTGGAGCAGATCTTGTGCGTGTGTGTGGGGGTGCTGCCCTAAATTATCAGAATATTGCGTCAATCCTTGTTGAAAGATGAAATTAATGGCCTGATGCCTCAAAGGTTAGCCTTTTCTGGGTCATTCTATTCTTCTGCCAGTGAACTTGTGGTAACCTTCCTTTCTGAAGAGGATTCAATCCCTATTGAACCCATAAATTACTGGTTATCATTTCCCCACTTACTGAAAGGAAAACTGAACAGTGTTTACATTGCGGGCTCACCTCACTGACCTTCTCAACTCACCTTAACTTATTTAGATTACTATCTTTTAACTTGTTTTTTGTTTTGATTGCTGTGATTAATCATAATATTTCACAAGAAGTTCCTGAACAACGTTTTCTGTTCAGGACCTGGCTGTTTCACTGCTACAATGTATGAGGCATACGTGCATATTATACTCATATAGCTTTATGGTCATTATATTTTGTAATACCGGTAGTATTTAATATTACATGTAATTATGTATATCTTTAATTAAGACTCAATCAATATATTATCAAATTATTGTTTTAATACTAGCAGTAGATATTATTTAGGTCCTAATATGGCCTGATTTTGGAATTGAAAAAAAAAATGATTTGTTCAAGGAAGAGATATTTTAATAGGAAGAGATATTTTAAGGAAGAGATATTTTTTTCAAGGAAGAGATATTTTAAGATTATTTCAAGGAAGAGATATTTTAAAAGAATACTATACTAACTTTGTGGAAAATGTTGGTGGAATTAAGTTTTTCATCATTGATATACAGGTGATGTGGTATATCAAAAAGAAACACTTCTGGGCATGTTATCAATTTTGAGTGTTTAACATATCTTAAATATTGCAATATTTTGCTCCACAACACTGTTTCCACAATGAAATTGGACATAAGCGAAGATATTGAGTAAACAAGTTATGGTATATAAAGTTGGAAATTTAGATATCGGCCTTTAAAAATATTTTTCATACTGTTGAGAGAATAACCTCTAATAATAAATGTCTGAAAAAATACAAGATGCCAGTTATATTCCGGTCTGAAACTATCACACAATATTTTAAATAATATTAATATCACAAATTTGCAACAAATCCAAATTGTGAAAAAAATTACCCCTGGGCAGATTTTTTGCCATATCTTCATTTTAATATGATCCTGCCCAAAAGTGTCTCCTCTTGATATACCAGGTCACATATTTTAAATAATATTGCAAAAAAATTAATATAAGGTCCTTGTTTTTCTGATATTTCTTTGCAACATTTTACACTAGGAATGAACAGAATTTCAGAAGGTCATAAACAAACTTGATTTATAGCAAAACAAACTAATCTTTTATTTAAACCATAGTCTGTATTTAAAAACTGTGCTACTCATGGGACATGGAATATTTTCACAGAGACCTTGATAATTTTTATGTTATCTCACTCATGCTCCAGGAATTTGATGGATCATTCACCTGTATTGCAATCATTTCCCAATACCATGAATTTTAAAGGTATTAAAAACCAATCAAATATATTATGACGTCTTGGTGGTCTTTGACAACAGAGTGAGTTTATTGTGACCAGGCTTTTTTATTGTATGATGTGGATATCCTTCAGGATATTGTGGGCATTTGTATCAATAGAATTAATACACATAAAAATTAATTGATTTTGATATGAATACTGGGAATGTGATGACCCAATCAATCTTGTATTTCCTCCCAGGCAAATAAGGCCTATCCTTGAAAAGATATTTCGCACCATCAGTCCAAATATTTTTTCTTCAAAACCTTTCTTTTTACAATTGTTGTTTGTTGAAAAGTTCTACAAAGAAGGTAGGTAGGTGTGTGTGTGGGGGGGGGGGATACATTTTCAGCAAAATATTTACTGGTTGCAAGAGATACAAGCCTGGGTACAAGCAACTTTCTACTTCCAACGTAGCCTAACTTTATTTTATAGTACTAGTAGATAGGCCCTTTTAACTATGGCCTCCAAAAATATTACTGGTATAAATATAATGATCTTCCAGGAAATGAGTCAAGGAAGCTAAAAATCACATTTATATTTCTAATAGAACTTGTGGTTCTTGAGTTAAGGCCAATAATATATAGTTCTATATATCAAAACGAAAGTTTTGGACATTTTGCTCCTCCCAAGAAAAATCATGCACATGGGGTGGATATGTGAGGCCTATATCAAGCCATAGGATCTCCTTTATAGAACCATAGAAGTGATAGAACCCATCAGTGTAGACCCTAATATTCTTCTCTTCTGTCAATACAAATATGCTACGGGCCTATCGCCACTCACCCTCTTGTAGGGTTATACTATTTTCTGTGAATACTATGTTTTGATTGTAATTCTAGAAGGGTATATCCAAGAATTGCCCTTGTTTTCTTGTTTCCGGAATTGAAAGCTATACACCTTTATTATAGGCCTACACACACCCCCCACTCAACACCTGGGAGTGGGATATACACATAGGCCTACATTCAGCCATAAAGGGAAGGGCAAAACACATGGGCCACGCAGCAAACATGTGTCCTAACCATTTACCTGAGTATATCAAATAGATATGGTAATTGCAATTGGTGGATTCTATAACTTTAAGCTTTTGCAGTCAAATGGTTGATGAGTTACCTTTCCCCCACATTAAATATGGACTCTTTATCTGTATTTTGTGTATTTGTTTAAATATTGATTGTTGATAATTCTAATTGTTATCGGTAGCAATACAAACAATTTATACACAATATTTACACAATTGCACTGATTATGTTCTGAATATACACTTTCTAAAATTAACCTCGTTATAACCTTGTTGTCGTGATTCTTGGTGATTGTGAATCAAAGTAATTTGCATTGTCATATTCAGATGATTGTAAAAATAAAAATAAAAAACAAGATATCATATTGTGTCAATACTGTAACCTTATTATTATCTTGTCTGATAAGAGCAATCCATTATTTTTAGCATGGCTATCTTACAAAGCCAAATGCGGGTGGCTAACTTCAATCATTATTTTAAATGGGAAACAGAGGAAGCCTCCATGCTTCAATCAAATATTTCTAGTCCATTTCACAGAGGAGAAAGTTCTGTGGCATTTGATGAGAATATTGTCTCTTGTAACTAAATTCAAGGAGTAAGATGGTCTTTTTTTGTATAAACACAGTGGATGAACTGAGGTTTATGAAATTAAGAGTAAATTCACATGTGTTTGTTCTACATACAATTAGATACAAAAATAGTGTCAATTGCAACAGGTTATTTTTTTTCCAGTTTTATTACATAGGCCTACTTGTGTGAATTCTTTTTCATGTGTTTGTTCTACACAGTGAAGGGTAGTTGGGGGCTTTAGTTGATAAACTGGATTATAAATGAGGCAATACTAGTAAAATCTTGATCTCTCCTTGTTTTACCCCTTAATAGTCCCTGTGATTAAAATACAATGAATGTGATATTGAATTTAAATAAATGTATTAATAATAATTTAAAAAAAACACCTCACAATCGTAAGCTTTCATTCTGAGCTTAAATTTAACTTTGTACTACTTGTCAATAGGCGAGTATGAAATTTGAAATGGGTAGATTTTTGACGATAGAACTAATTAACCGCATTGGTAGAAATGTTATTTGCATCTTGAAAAGTATGACTGAATTGCTGTACCTGTGCTACACAAAGTCAAACTATAATAATAGCTCTTTTTGTGGAAATAAAAGTAAAACAAGATAAGAAGATGATACATTGTTTGTTTAGTAAATACCGACTTCTTATTTTACCACTGATTGTAATCATCTTAATTGTAACTCCTTGTTATCAGCAAGAGGAATTCAACATCTAAAAATGGGATCGGCATTGGTGTGCATTTCTTAATTCGGATATTTGCCTACCTGGTCTTAATCACTCGTTATCTTTTCAAGAACACTTCGCTATCTCAGTTTTATGATGAACATTAATTTGAATGATGTCTGGTATGATCTGATCACATTTTTGTGTAATATTTTATGCTGAATCTCAGTTTGCAAAAAATGATTGCACCATTTCTTTATACAAATTTGGAGTTGTGAGCTAGGCCTATGTGAAATTACAGATTTTTTTTGTTGCTGTTTTTATAATCTGATGAAAATAAAATTCACACAAAAGTAAAGCATGCATCATTCAGCTAGTTGCTACTTTCATAAGAGTTTCTAAAACCAGGTATTTTGAAATGATTTGTAAACCTTCATAATTGACTGGTTTTGGGTGCTCTTGCATGGGCATATTAAAACTCTGGACATAAATTAAATATGTTTATTATTTAGGCCTATAGATGTACATAAAATTTAAAGATGATAATTTGAAATTTGACAATCTTGTCTCAATTAGAGATGGTACAGTTATGGTTAAGAAGTTGTGCCAATCATTTGATGCATTGTTGTGTGATAATACTAGCAATGATCAAATATTAACACTGATAGACATAACTGTTTGGATTCCATTTCTATTGAGATCAAGAACTGTGGACTTTGAACCTCATTTATGTATACACATCGCACGGTGTTGAAAACAAGACTGGCATTTTCGGTTTAGAACATTTCAGGCGATTTGTAGGGGAAGGAACGTATGATGAGTTAGTGCCGGAATTGCTTGGTAGTGAGCCGCTGGTAAATCTGTGAATCACAAGTACTGTATTTAGCACGTTTGTAGCTCTCTGAGTTTATGATTCACGGCATGCAGATAAAGCAAGAGGCGTGATGTAATTGCTGCTATTTTGTTTGTGGTTATATTAGGCATTTACATACAAGTGTGTGTTACTAGGTTTCTTTAATACTTGTGTGATCAACTGAAGCTTCCAAAATGGATGTCAAGAAGGAAATGGAGAATTGGGATTGGACAGAAATTATGTACCAGCTTTTGCAAAATATGGCTGATCGGCAACAAACTACTACTAGTAAGTCACACTCATATCTAATCAAACTTTCCACATATCAACTAAAGCATCATGATGTTATATTATTTTATGGAAAGAAAAAGGCACATTCACACATCAAAATGCAATTGCAGGATGAAAACCAAACAACTGTGTGCTGGCATGGGGCTATTCCAGTAAATAAGTGAACACCCCTATAGAGGAGTATCTTATTAATAAATGAAATGTCTGGATTTCTAAGTTTGCTTTTTGAAAACGACTAGAATTCCAGTAGCCAATGTTACTGGAAAAAGCTTGGAAATCCAATTAAATGAATGAAAAATCAAAGAAATGTCTGAATGAGCCTCTCAAATTGAGGATTTTGGATTTTGAACTACTTTTCTGCTGCATTTGGACAATTTAAAAGCCTGTACTTCCAACAATCACGACCGCGGACAAAAAGTCTGGATATCCGAACTCGATCCTCTATGGGGGTGTGTATCTATTTTCTGGAATAGCCCAAGGATGCAGTCTGAGAGAATTGAAGGGTTTCTTCTGAAATATAATATTATGAGCAGTACATCTTAGAATTTTATTCAGTGTCCACCAAACATCTTGTAATATACTATTAGTATTACTACTAAATTTTGTTTCAGTACTCTTTGATTGATCATAATTGCTGTATATTTAGAGGTTAATAACTGTGCATTGGTTATTTGGAGGGCATTGTGAAAAATCTAAATATTTTGCCTTTGGAACCGAGGGATATTCCGAGGTCCAAAGGCAAAATGTTTAGATTTTTCACAATGCCTGACATATTACCGATGCAAAGTTATTAACCTCATTTATAACTGTCACTTTCATCTCTTCACTTTACCAAATAACACAAAAGTTTCCTCAAAAAATAAACAATCTTTACGTTTTGCCTTTCCAAAAATCAATCGGGCTAAAACAGGATGACCAATAACAAAAGAGCGAATCACAATTTGTGCAAATATGGTAGCGCGCGATCCAAATATGGCGGCCAGCTCTCCCGCAATTTGTTCGACGCACAACATGGCGCGCGCAGAGGTAATATTTACGCTGACGGCGTGGAGGTCCACTGTTGAATATTAGTGACCCGCGTTCAGTGTTTGCGTTTTGGCAAATAAATAAAAATGATTGGATCGCATGTATCTCGTATATTAATGAGGTTATGAATAGGCCTATATGTTTAAGTATGATTTCTCTTCCCCCCCCCCAAGTTCATTATTATATTCGTGATATGACAAATTTCACCGTTGACCTAGCTCAGGTGTAATTTGGAAGGTAGTCTTCAATGTTATGTTTGGGAATCAACTTAATTCCAATTTTCAGCCAACCTTGAAGCATTCTTGCAAAAAGTACATAGGGTCAAAAGTTATAAAAGTACATAATATTATTTCATAAATTGGAACTAAATGTATAGGCCCCTACATGTGAATCTTAGGTATGTACCATGATTACTGAATATTGCCATAGATTGTGACAACAATTGAGTGGGATGTCAGGAGCCATAATATTTTTCCAGTTTTAGTAATTTAACTAAAAAACCTGCAGTGTACTTAATTTTAATACTTTGATGATGATCTTAACATGCTTAAAGGAAATGAGTCAAGGAAACCAATAATCACATTTATATTTCCATAGTTTTTGCAGTTCTTGAGTTACATACAGCCAAGATTATATCAAAATGAAAGTTTTGGGCATTTTCCCCCTTCCCGAGAATAAAATGACAACGGGCGGAAATGTGGGCCCATACTATTCCTCTTGTGTGTCAGCTTTATTTGTCTCAATATTTTGACTGCAAACTCTGCTAGGTTATGCCCCACCCATGACCATGCATCTTAGAGGCACATTCTCATATTATGGTCCACTGCAATTTATATCTATAGAATATCCATATATTTTGTCTAAACCTGTAGATTTTTCTGGGTTTAGGTTTATACTATTTTGTGTGAATAATATGTTCTTTACTACTGTACAAATGTAATACTGATGCTAAATAATATGCAGTAAAAAGTATGTAACCTACATCCCCAATATAATGTTCAATTTTGATAGGAATTCTTGAAGGGGATCTGAGATCAAATTATTGAAATTATAAACCATGCAACAATGCCACAATGATTTATTTCCTGAAACTTAACTTTTGAAATGTGTAAGTATAGTCACCAATTTTGTGGAAAGTTTTACAACTCAAAATCTGTGAATTAATGTCCCTTTAATTTGCTTTTGTAAACAAATTCACTTGAAAGCATTTTACCATGAAGGATCTTAAATTTTATGAATGAATCATCTTATAAAATTGTTAAAGTTTGAAGTAAAATTGAGTCCCCTTACTACATATAGTTGCATGTATAAAAAGACCGTATAGGCACATGATGTAGTGCATTCATAATTTGAGGTTATTGCCTCACACACATGTGTCTATTACAAGAAACAAGTTCACAAATCAAAACATGGCAAAGTCCACTGCTAGTCTTTGGTGAAAGCCTGATACAAACTGTCTATGCCTATATAGACTGTGCTTTGAGGGTTCCAGCCTTGGGCTTGCCTTTGGTGAAAATTCTCTTCCCTCCCTAAAAGTTCCTATATGGTCGGGAATCCTTCAATTAAGGTCAGTTACATCACAGAATTTGATTGTAGAATTTCTTCTCACCCCCATACACTTAGCACGTGCAGATATAGGTAATGTATGACGTCCGTGATTCGGAAGTCACGTAAAGCCGTTGGTCCCGTGTACAGGAAGAGTCAAACCCTGTGCATGTTAAGTGTCAAAGCTATTCAAAAAGAGTAGGGGCCCATCCCCGGTTCTGATATCTGCAATCAATCCTAGGTTCCAGGATTGTGCATAGGTAAACTGTGCACGTTAAGCCTGTGCGACAATACTCAAATTTAGGTAGGCCTATGCACATTATTCACACAAAAAGCAATTAATCAGGTAGTATAGTAATCAAGAAAGACTTTGTAAGCCTACTAAGTATAGCCTGCTGTAACACATAATGGTAAATCTCCCATATTGGATTGTCATGAAGGGGGACTAAAAGATTGTACCTTTGGCATTTATAAGCCCAAAAGGACAAGACAATTGGCATCTTTATGAAGTGTTTCCAGTGGCATAGCCAGCACTTTTTCAGAGGGTGGGCAAAACGGGGGCAAGGGGTGGGAGGCAAGCCAACTTTGAAGGGGCAAACTTTCATGAAAATGGTAAAAAAAGGTCTAGAATCTTAAATATCAGGATGGCCAGCATCCCACCGTGGGGGGGCAAGACTTCTCACAGGGGACAGCTTCTCCCTTCCCCCTGGTTATGCCACTGAGTGTTTCAAAAGTTTGTGCATGTAGCACTTCACGTGTTATTGGCACATGACATTACAGTAGGATGCAAACATACACCTTCACCTTAAATTGATTAAATTTGTCATGCACATGCCGAAGTAATCCGGGGGTACACAAGGCAGTATTTCGATTTGTTTCCTAGGCTAAATCATTTGAATGTGAAAATAGTAGTGATACTATGCTATGAACATGGTGTCAGTTGAAAGGAGCATGAATTATTATCAGTGCAAAGGCTGTGTGGAAGTCTACATATGGGCTGCTACCTTTGCCACAGTAACCTTTGCCCCCTCAAATAAAGTTTATCAATAATAAATATTATTTGACAATTATCAATATTGATTTTGATAAATGCTTTTCCCATATCAGCCTTAGTAATTTTCCCTGGCTGTTATGTGCCAGAGGAGGCTTAAAGGCATTCCTACAATGCACTATGATTGGGAAATTTGATCAATATAACCTAATTTTAAAGGCAAAGTCCCCATTGCCACACACACAAAATGGTCATTTTAAAACTGCAGCCAACGAGCTAATAGTTGAGACTTAGGACTGATATTTGATTTTCTTACAGGAAACATTCATATTGTCCCACTGCATTAATTTTATTCCTAAGTCTCGATGTTTTGAATGTTAAATAATAGGATGAAAACACCAGATATTTGCACACAATCCCAATGCAAGGTATGGTCAACTTTCCACATGTGTACAAAAGCCAGACATACCAAGGTCAGAAACCCCATTGGGTTATGGGAATGTCTTTAAACATCCTCTGGTTATGTGCCATGATGTGAATGAAATTATGGTATTTACATTGATAGTAATGTGTACTTTTTGTTACAGCTAGGGTTTTGGATTCATCAGTCAAAAGTTTTTAGCAGAAAAATAAAGTGCAATATACAACAAAATCGATGAAGAGATGATTTTTGAATAAAATAATGGGAGAATAGAAGGATGGTAAGGTCACTGACCATTGTAGAGAGGGTGGCTCAACCTTTTTCAGTTAAGTTGATTTTCTGGCCCCAGCTAGAGCTATTACTGCTTAGATTCCTATTATGCTGGTGATATTTATGATAAATATTTAACTAAATCAGGTTAAATATTAACAAACTCAAAAGTTTCAATTTTGGCCAGGGTTGGGAAAACTTAGACATAGGCTTAGGAACGGGGGGGCTTGAGGGGCTCAGCCCCTCAATACCTTTCAGCCCCCCAATAATCCTAGGTGAACTTAAATAATTGTGATAAAATAGAGGAAAAGGGTCTTTGTGACCTATATTTTGCAAAATTTTCTGACTGCGAGGGGGGACGTGCACCCCCAACTGGCCCCACAAACATTTTTCAAGTTTCAGCCCCCCCAATGTTGAAAATCTTCCTAAGCCTATGTTAGAATATTGACTGTAGGGAAAGGACAGTGATCACAAAGAGATTCAGGATTTGAACAAAAGGTTCTTTTAATCCTTGAGCAAGGGTCTGCTAGTATGATGATCATTGAAAGAAACAAATGCAACCGGTATTAACCCAAATGACTCTCCCAAAATGTTCAACTTCCCTGTATTTTGTTATTCTCATAAGTGTTTCTTTCTCAAAGAAGTGAAAGTAACCATTTAAGAATTCATCCAACATTGGTTGTAAATGATCTGGTGGTGTCACTTTCATCCGATATTTTGACTTTCTTGTAGCATGTTAACAAGGTTCTTTCTTATTTTGTGTTTTTTCAGCGGGATCGGAGAGATATCGTGAGCATATAGATTTGCCCATGAAATGTAGGGTATGTGGTGATAAAGCATCAGGCTTCCACTATGGAGTGCATTCTTGTGAAGGGTGCAAGGTATGTAAGAAGACGCACAGCACAATATTTTTGTATTTATCTGGAAAATCAACTTCATTCAAATACTAAATGTTCTGTGCATGAAACTTTATATACATGTATAAATTTAAAGAGAAGAAAATTACATCTATCTTCTCAATCAGATTGGGGCCAATCTAAATCGGCCGATTTCAGTTACATGTACATCATTGTAAATATGGATCTGGGAAAATCCCTTATTTGCTGATCTAATGAATTGAGTAATTATTTTCATGCAAAATCAGTATTTAGGCTTCAATTTCATGAAAGCAGTTACAGCTAACATGTTGTATTTTTCTGGTAAAGTTGATTACTTCAAAGCTTTTATCAGAGCTAGGGGATTTCCCTTGTTTACATCAATCACAGTTGATGGTTGCAGATTATAGAGGGCGTCCTAATTAATTTATCAAGGAGTGTAGGATGTCTTATTTTTGGTACAATACTGAATGGGATCGGTATCCGATCAGCCAATTTAGAAAGCACACTGATCAGTGATTGGGATTCGGATAAAGGGTAGATGGGTGTATCCCCAGCAGGCCCATATCCAGGATTTATTTTGGGGGGTGTTGATTTTGAAAAAGATGACTTTTTTTTTTCAAAATTTGGACCTTTTTGGACTTTAGGGGTGGTGTTTGGACATTTTTGGACCAAAAAGGCATAAAAAACCTCTATGGCACTTTTTGGGTCAAAAAAGGGGACTTTTTGGGCCTTTGGCTTTTTTTTGGGGGGTGTTGCACCCCACACACCTACCCCCTAGCTATGGGCCTGATCCCCAGAGATTTTCATTTTAACACCAAAGTTACTACTTCTGTCTTCTAGTTTTTGCATTTATTCCTCTCTCTGTCTGTATTGATATTACTGGTCCAGTCCAAAGGTTTGATGGGGCTATTGAAAAGCAATAAACATGATAAGTGATTGTGATCTAATCAACTACAACCAATTATTGACAGAGATAACATGATGATGATTGTTTAAGTGATAAATGCTCAATATCATGCTTTATTTAATTATGATAAGTTTTAATAAAAAATACCCAAAGTAACATATACCATGTTATATTTAATGTGAATGTTGTTTTTCTGTGTGAAATACACCATGTATACATCCAGTGAAAATTAAAAACTGGACAGTAACTCTCATTGATCCAAATATTTCAGAGAATCATTCTTCATAATCAGTGGTGTACTTCAACTGACTGATTATAATTATTCAATCAATATGTGACAATAATTGTTGACCATTTGTTGATTTTCACTAAGTGCTATTAACAAATATAAATCTCTTCATTTACCATATAAACACATTGCTTGTTTGAATGATTCAGTAGTCTTTCTTTCCAGGTTGTTACTGCCCCTGAACCTGGAGTCCTAGGCTAGGCAGGCCCAAGACTCCTGACTGAGGGTGTCCAGATTTTGTGATTGCTTAGAATGATGTAGGGATAAAGGGATTGTACAATCACCATCTTACTGTGTTTTAGACACCACTTTCAAATAGTATGATAAAGTAAAGAACTAAGAAAATTATATTATCTGATTATTACAGGGTTTCTTCAGGCGGACCCACAGGATGAAGTTGGAATACAAACCATGTCCCTATGTGAAGACAGAGCCATGTAAAATCAATGTACAAACCAGAAACAAATGCCAGTACTGCCGCTTCCAGAAATGTCTCGCAGTTGGAATGTCACATGATGGTAATTAGTATTTTATTTTACAATTATGTAGTCCGAAATCCAATTGGACTCAAACTGGTCAGACTGAGAGACTTGTGTTATTCTATACATACATGTATGTATGGCAAATCTGCCATATTGGATTGCCATGTATGGAACCAGAATAGTGCACCTCAAGCAGTGTGTGGCAAAGGCATGAAATTAATGTAACAGATCACAAACATGCACACCTGTGGAATCTATTCTATCCTCCATGAGCAACAAGCATGCAAACATGTCAGAGTCGTAATTCTCCCAGTCTAACCTCCTTGGTGGAACTACATCTAGAGTATATATATATATAAATCACTCACAGTTGACTAAGTGTTGCCTTTTATTCAGTCAAACATTGCACTTGTTTGTCAGTGAAATCATATATGTGACATGATCAAGGGGAATGAGTCGCATGTCAACCCTTGTCCAAAATGAGTTTTACACATATGTTTCTAAAGAGGACATATAAAGCTTTTAGAAACTGAATACCCTATGTTGATAAGACTTTTCGTTGCGAAGTTATGTCAATTTATCAATCGCTGAAAACAATATTTTAAAAACAAAAGAATTTGAGCACTTTCTTTGCCAATATCACAAAATCAATATTAGCGACATCCGACTCATTTCCCTTGATCGTGTCACATATGTGATCAATCTAACCTTACGTTTCACCATTAAACAAATGTGGTGCTTCAGAACTAGTGTTGTCTATGCTTCAGGACTAGTGTCGTCTGGCGACATAGTAATGGATGACCTAAGAGAAGTTGCTGGTGTGAAATGATACCTTGGCGCGGGTTAGATTATAATGACAGCTCCTGTTTTACTTCAATTGATTTAGTTAAATTTGATAATAGTTAAATATATGTACCTTTGTCTTTCATCCAGCACAAAATTTAATTTCTTAGTACTAGTATAGCCCAGATTACATATGAGTAATTATAAATGATATGCATGTACATCCACTGTAATATTTGAAACTGAAAATAAAACTGAAACTGAAAACTGAAACCGAAATCACTAAAAATGGTAGTAAAGATATGTGTTTGAAACTTCAGAGAAAATAAAAGGTAAATTTGTCAAGTTTTGAGCATAAAGGACCTGGATCCTTAGGAATGCATACCTTGGGTAATGGGATTTCTTTAAAATTTAGCATTAATTTGAATACTTGGAATTATGCAAATTGATTCTGAAAAATGTTAGCAACATTGAAACAAAATCTCTTGAAATGACATTAATTTTCCCTAAAATGAAACAAAAGAAAAGATAATGGGGGGGTAAGTAAGAGGTGCCACTCGGGGTAACAATAAATGCTGGAAAGAAAAATAGATTTTGTGCAACGTAGGTGGAGCGACTCAGAAAAAAAATATGTAAAAAGAACATAATAAATATGTGTGAATTATTCTGGATAATGTCATCCTCAAATGAATGAAAAATTTAAAAATATAAAGATCTCATTCAAATGATGACTTCTTTTGTCCACAACATATAGGACATCACTTGTATTATTAATCATCTGTAGAGGTATTTTCATGGGAAATTCCCTTTTGAATATTTCAAAGTTAGACAACAGGACAGGAAGGGAATTGTAAGTAAATATTCTTTTATTAAGGGATCTAAAATGAGCGTTTAATGCGTTTCGACAGTATTTTTTGTGGGACATGAGAGCACCACAGACCTATCGAATTGCATTCTGAATCTGAAGCATGTCTTTCTGATATCAAATAATTTTCATTTTTGAAAATCACAATATAATACAAATTTTATGACAAATTATAAAAATTTGATATTTTTCAAATTTTGATATATAACAGTCCTCAAGTAAATTATATAAATCTAATGGCATATTCTTAAAGTGTATGTAGCAGGAAGGAAAAGCCGACGGTCAATTGAAAATTTTACCTTTCATATTGAAGATATGGATTTTTCCCCAAAAGACCTAATTTTTTTTCGTTTTTTGGGTAAAAAAATCCATATCTTCAATATGAAAGGTCAAAATTTTCAATTGATCGTCGTTTTTCATCCCATACATACACTTTAATTATAAATCATCAGATTTATAAAGTTTACTTCAAGTACTGTTAAATATCAAAAATATCAATTTTAATGATTTGCCATAAAATGTGTATTAAATTGCGAATTTCAAAAATCAAAATTATTTGATATCAGAATGACATTCTTCGTATTCAGAATGCAATTCGATATGTCTGATGTGCTCTAATGTCCCACAATAAATACTGTCCAAACGTTCATACCCCAGCCCTTAAATCGATTTGCATAATCATATTACTTGATGAAAGAATCCTTTACTTTGTTAAACCATGGAAGTAATACACATGGAAGCTGGTCAAATACTACATCAAAGTGAGTATCATACTTGCCGCGATACTGAACAAAAGCAGTACAGTTGAAAGTGGAACAATTGAGTCATCGCATGGTCAGCGTGTACCATGTCTAAAATCAAAGTTCCCGCTTAAAATCAATAGCATGCGAGGTCGTGTACTAAGTCCTGACAATGGGCTGTGTTATATTACCGCAGTACCTGACTAGTTTTATGAACACAAACAGATTTTATAAAATCCCTACGTAATGGTCAGAATGCTATCAGTTTAATTTATACAATTTTATTAAAAGTATATAATTATATGAAAACCTACCGAATAAATGTATATATATGCTAGACTTTCAGATAGCAGTTTTAAAACAGAAAATGAAATGAAATACAATTTATTTTACGCAAAATGTAAAGATAATACCCGACTCTGGAACATTCTGGTCAACAGCAATTTCGGGCAACCCCGGGCACACAAATAGCTGCGGGATTCATTTTATAATGTAAAGCATGTGCCAAGTGCGCATATCAATTATTACCGCTAATTAGCGGTTTAGACGTAAATGCATGATTTACAATATTTTGAAGTTTAAGAAAATCTGTAAGTATAGGGCAGAAATCGATATTTTGAATGGATTTCTGTAATTATGGATTACAAATCTAACATCCCTGTCACTTGTTTCTGAATAAAAACAACATTCTTGAAACAAAATCAAGAAAAACACGATTTTTGCTCAAAATAATAAACCTGTAAATAAACGAACTGGCAATAAAGGCGGCAAGTCTGATCCACATCAAAGACACGCTGACTTCATTGTTATCACAATAGCTTGATACGTACCCTCTATAGAATGTTACGTAAATAATTCAATAGGTGTTGGATCGACCAGCTTCCATGTCTCTTACTTCCATGGTTAAACTACCATAGCCTATTTGCTAACATCCCATGGTGTTGTTAAACTAGCAATTATATAGGGGTCTACAATTTTACCAAATGGCGACATTTTCCATATTTATTATACTGTGTTATTTGTATATGTTGTCTGAAAAATAAAGGTTAGCTCTTTATATGAACAACATCAAATTTTACCAATATAAACCCATAAATGAAGAAAAACAGGAACTTTCAAAACACACTAACCCACCTTTATGTTGTCGCTCATGCACACCAGTAATCATGCATTGTTAGAATTGAAAACAACTGAAGCGTAAAGTGCACCAGTCCCAGATTTGTATTGTCCACTACCTCACATGATATTAATATCGGATCATGCATTGTTACGAGTCCACTATCAGGTATTATCTACATTCAAAGCAAATCAAAATGTTCACTCATCTGGAGACATTTATTTTACACCATGCAGTTGCAGGTTGACAAAGTAGTCCCCTTTTCAAGGCTTTGAAAGTCCTGGAAATTTTCACAAGGTCCTTAAAAGTCCTTGAAAATTTACCTAAAGTATAATTTTGACAAAATTTGGGGGAGTGGAGAGGAGCTGTCACTTTCGTTAATATGTGCCGCATGGAGAGCTGCATCATGATTTTTGTGTTGTGGCAAATCCTTGAAAATCATGCTTTTGGACCCTGAGAGTCCTCAAAAAGTTCTTGAATTTTTAAAGGCTTCAAGGTGCGGGAACCCTGTGTTACTGTAATGAGTGACTTATTACCGGTAATAGTGACTTATTACCGGTAATGATTGAATAATGGCCGACTGTGAACACTACTATACTGTATTGATAGAATACCACAACACACATACTATGAAGGGTCTTAGGCAACCATGCTAAATATGGTAATCCAAGACACTACATAAACTGCTTTGTTGCAATCAATTATTTACAGTTCTAGAGGGCATGTCCTGGTCAACCAACAATTTCAACCCTTGCAGCCAAAGCCTATCCCATTTTGTATGAATCAAAATAACCCTTTGGCATACGATTCTGGGTTCCATGACCATTTTCAATTAATTAAGATTTTGTCTATAAAATGTCCTATATTCTACAGAAATGATTAACCTTGTTTGTTAATTAAGAGCTCCCAATACAATAAATTACTGGAAAGTGATGGTTTGGTGTATTCCTTACCATTTTCACTATCTAGAGAATAACTTTCCATTCTAACAAAAAACATGGATTAAGCAAAATAAAAATATGGATTTTGTCAATATAAGGCAAGTCACTGTGAGCTTGGCAAATTGAACCATAATATGTGACACCTGAGGTAAAAAAGTGGGAAGCTCCTTCCCGGGGAGTTTGGAGGGAAATTAAGGTCCTTAAAATAAGAAATACATAGGAATTTGGAGGGAAATGTATCTTTTTGAAAGGAAATTTTGACAATCTTCCAGGGAAATTTCCATTTTTTCCAGCCCTGCCAGAAAGATATGTTATGGCTCATTAATTGTTTTGCTATGTTGTTTTTTCTCTAGTGCAGCTGGTGACATCACAAAGAGAAATAAGAGTGCACATTTCACGGGGCACAGCTTCAAAATGCTGGTATACTCATGTGCATACTTAGAGACAAGGATAGGTGCAGGCACACCAGGTGCCATCCTAATCATAATACACCATTTCACTTAATAATTTTATGTTCAATTTTCCTCTGCACAGCCTCACGATTTGGTCGCATGCCAAGAGAGGAAAGATTACGACTGCTAGAAGAATTGAACCAAGAGGAAAGTGAACAGACAGCAGAAGACAAGCACAGAATGGAGCTGAGAGAACTCACCAACAGGGTCCATGATGCTTACAAAGATATCTGGAGTGTCAAGTTTCAAAATGTCTTTGATGGGAAAGGAACCAAGATTAAACAGGAGGGATGGATTGTAAGTAACTAAGGCAAACAAAAAATGTTGCATTGGTGTAACCCAACTAACCTTGAAAATATGCCTGACTCTGAGCTTTTTTTTTTTTTTTGGGGGGGGCAGGCTTGGAGAGGGAAGGGAGGGAAGCAAAAGAAAAAGCACTTATTCTTCTCCTCATAAAAAACAGAATATCTCAACATCGGGTCACAATGGCTGTGTAGATTACTGGTATCGGCGCAACATTTTCAGTGTGAATGAAAAGTTTTCTCCACAAGTTTGTTACATTCATCACAAATATTTCACTACGGGCTGTACAGTTTCATATAATAATTCACGATAAAGATACGCCATATTATCCATCAGTATGTGATGCACTATTTGCAATGTTTGAAGCATATACCAGACATGCATCATTATCATTATAACATGCTGACGGATATGTTGAATTCAACACAAAACTTTCATCCAAGAGATTTTTGTGACATGAAATTAATTAATGAATATTATCAATTGGGTGTATTTCAACTTTCTTACTTGGTATACATGTAGAGCTTGATATTTAAAACCGTTGTGCCAAATTTAATAATTATGACCAAAATCCTTATACATGCTATGAGGAGTTCTTAATAATGATAATGCTAACTTTCATTTGTGTTATTATTTATGTGCCATTGTTCACAGGGTGGATTTGATATCTACAGTACTCCAATGAGAGAATTAACAGAACTCAAAGACATTGCCTACTTCTGTAAGAGTGCCCTCCATTCCGCAGTGGAAAGTCTGGCAAAATTTGCCAAAAAGTTGACTGAATTTCGCAGCTTGGACATTAACGATCAAGTGTCGTTACTCAAACATGCTGGTTTTGAGATCTCAATGATAGCAATCTCTTCACGATATGTGGCTGATGGGTTATGGTTCCCAAGTGATAGAGTATACTTCAGGAAACAGATACTGGAACATTTGGATCTCACATTTTTTGAGGACAAGTTTCGATTTTTTGACAAGATGAAGAATTTGAATCTGTCTGATAGAGAGCTGTCTCTGTTCTGTGTACTTGCACTAGCAGCACCTGGTAAGTTTTGCTCTCAATTGACATGGGTGGAAGAATAATCCACAGATACTATATCCTATTCTTTAACTAGTCTAAAATAAGTAGAGCCTTTTGGCATCACAGTAGGAAAGTGTAGCTCAGATTTAGTGCAACAGGTGCAGACTTGCTGAAAGCATATTTTTAAATGACATGCCAAATAAAGACAGATGGATGCACAAAACCAAATAATTCCTGGATTTCTGCACATTATTTGGGACTGAACCAATCATGTAGATCCAAAGAGCACCGACATGTTTGCATGTCGCTCACGGAGGGTAAATATTGTACTTCCAGATTATTTTGAACTTCGATTCAAAGTTTGTTGTTTGCATTCTGCATGTAACATGTGCTAAAAACATGTGATAAGTACTGCGTGCACAAACGTTTGTAACACTTAAAAGCCAGATACACTGTTCTGGGTATGCTAGACCTCCCTGCATGTTAGTATAGGGACTAAGTACAAAT
Source organism: Amphiura filiformis (assembly GCF_039555335.1). Classification (NCBI taxonomy): domain Eukaryota; kingdom Metazoa; phylum Echinodermata; class Ophiuroidea; order Amphilepidida; family Amphiuridae; genus Amphiura; species Amphiura filiformis. Next base: position 58,081,659 of record NC_092628.1, read on the forward strand.
GTATGCAATACGATGGCAGCTCTTAGGATTGAACCTGCAACCTTGTGATCAATGCCTAGTCAAAGATGGGCTCCTGGGGTAAAACAACTGGAATGCATGAGGATTGAATATGAATTATGATTATTGTCGTTAGTGACTTTAAATAGACGCCACCCATTTCTATACCAAATTATTTTGGAAAGTTTTATTCTATTCCTAGTGATTTGGAAAAATTTCTACATAGTGAAATATCATGAATATGTTGCAGTATTTAAAAGAAATGGGAATGTAGTCATGGAAGTTAGTAAGAAAATATAATCCAACAATATGCATCTAAAATGGCAGTATATATTCTTTATTTAAATGCATTTACAGATCGAGATGATCTCCTAGATCGTAACCAGGTGGAGAAGTTCCAAGAAGTCATCCTGGAGGCACTGGAGCTTGAAGTACGACACAACCATACACACAGTCCACTGGTGTTTCCAAGACTCTTGGGTAGACTTGTGGATCTTAGACAACTCAAACTGGAGCACATAAAGCAGGTACAAGAGCTGATGCTTTTGGACACGCCATCCTATGGTGGGCCAACACCACTCATGAAAGAGGTGTATGGTTTATGATCATGAAGAGGCTGCCTTATAACATGGATATTTATGTGTGGTTCAAGGGTTATCTTGTCATTCATTGTACGCAAGTGTGGTGGATGTGAACCTTGACATTCAGGTATAGAATTTGAACTTTGAAATATACACCAAAAGTCTTCTATACATTAAGTCTTCCTTTGCACAATTCTTCCATGTGAATTCTACATATCATGACTTATAATAATGTGTAAGAGTAGTGCCAAAGCTCATCATGACTGACTTTGAAACCAGGGCTGGATATCAAAAAGCTCTGCTCAGTATCTCCTTGGTTAATTGAACCCATAATAATATGTGATGTGTTTTAGGCACAATAGGTATAAAGAGTTGAGATGCAAAATACGATATACACCAATCAGGATGTAGATGTTCATCATGTTCTGATATGGTTTGCACTCAGTCGGTGCAGTCAGGACAATGGTGTTTATGTTGTTTTGCATCTGTACTCTTCATGAACAATGTATCAATGTTGTGTAATCCACCCAGATAGTACATTGTGTTGGACCAAAACCCACATGCATAATTCGACTGCTTAGTGCCAGAAGTGGGTAAGTGCAATTATAGCTGTCATGTGTAGATGAGTACAAATTACTGTGTGTAAATTGCCAAATGTTCACAGGACAGCTATTGCACTTACCCACTTCTGGCACTTACATTGTGTAGCAGGCGAATTATGCATGTGGGTTTTGGTCTCCCTTGATGGGTTGCAAGTCTGTGTGATAAAAGACCCAGGTATGTTATACCTTTATACAGATTTCAGGATTTGGAAAGTCCTTATAGGTCTAACCGATGTAGACCATTATTCATAGGTGTGTTTCCAAACCTTTTAGGACAATTTTTTAACATACTTGAGCAATGTTGGGCCATGGTCTTAGCAGGAATACTGCTTGTAACTTGCAGCTTTGTGAGAGTGTTCAAAATGCAGTAATGTTACAGAAATTTCACTAACATTATACCGGTGAGTCATTGTAAGTCCTTTAATCCATCGTAAGTCAAAACCCATCGTAACTTAAACATCGGTATGATTGGTCTGGGCTTGCAATAACTTAAATGACTTATGATGCATCACAGCTGTTAGTGAAATCTAAATATAAGTGAAATTGACCCCTGTTCGAATGGATAGTTTAAGAAGATTGCCAAGTTCAACTTTATTACAACATATTCTGGTTTCCAGAAGGGCTGGTTTGTCAAACATATAAGTAAATATGCATACACAAGTGCTCCTCTGGAAGACTTTGTCAATGGATTTCTTCTATCAGGGCATGTTGTGAAAAAGGGCTCCAGATTGAAGTTTCTATGCAAAGTTAAAGGACATTATATTGCATTTCTAACTTTGGGTTTGATGTATAGGTGCTTGGGTGCCGTCCTAATTATCAATAGTGTACCAGACACAATTGCCAAGGTGGCCAACATTGCAAAATTGTCCTAACCCGCTATCAAAATGCATACTGGGATTCATGCTGACAATTTTAATGCTAAAATGAGCCAAAAATATAGATAATTGTGGCCTAAAACAGGCCCTCTTGGATGAACGTCTCCAATTTGGACAACCACGTTTGCATAGTCCTAAACAGTGTCCACGTTTGGAAGCGATTACACGTAGGGGTGGGTGGGTGTGTGTATGTTTGCTATTGATTGATATGCCACTGCATATAAAAGCAGCTGTATGTTGGGTTTCATTTGCTACAAAATGTAGTCTTTGGCTGAAAACTCTTTCAATGTATCTCATTCTTGGACCAAAGATTAATGTTATTTACAAAAGCTGTACAGCACTATTTGTATCTAAATATTCATCTTATTTTTGTATTGTGTAGATTTAACTTTTATTATAAATATTATGTACTTTTATAAAATATCAACTTTATACTGTAGAGGTAATGTCAATGTAAGACATTTCAGAAAATGTTTAATCATGAAAATATATGTACACTGAAGGGTGGTGTAGAAATATTTGTCAGCTACTAAGAGTCTGATTTCAGGAGTCAAACATTTTATTAATCAAGAAAATGAGATGTTGCATCACTAGTTAAGGGGAAATTGAGGGTAATCATGTTGTTATAAACCGTTTGTAGACCTGTATGAGTGGTGGGGAGAATAAAAAATCACAAACTTCTGATATTTGATGTAAATAAACATTTACATTTTTGTAATACCCAGGTAGTGCCTTAGTATAAGTATAATAAACAGTAAGTATTATGCTAACACATTTAAAGTATATTGCTAATAGTGATAGATAGGTAAAAGTTATGGATGCTGGGAACGAAAAGGGCTCAAATTCGCCGTTGCGGGTGACATATTTGGTAGCTTTTGAGCCCTTTTCATTCCCAGCATGCATCACATTTGCCTATCGATCACTATAGCCATACCGCGGAAACATGGCATGTTGCCTCAGGGGATCGACGCTAAGTCAGGTACCGCGTGAACAAACTCAAAAATAGCGCAAACAGCGTGAGCGTACACAAAAGAAACTTCGCGCGTAAGATAAGCGATGTCGCCAGGTCTGTACGCTGTACCGTCGTCAGCTGAATTCGAGTACGCTTAGAAGGCACAGGCATGAAAAATTCCAATCTGTGTATTAATAACCTAAGACTATAGCAATATACCTGATGACTTGATTACCTCAATAAACAGAGAAACTCATTAAGTTGATACTAAAATTAACCCTAACACTTTGAGTAGGGTTAGATCAGAGGTACCATTTGTGTATCCCGCCTTTGCCTGCTAAAGGGGAGGCACCCAACTTGTAGTATTTGGAAGCATTCAGGATGGTTTTGGCTATTAACAGTATGGAAACAAGAACGAGCTGGTCTTACATTAAAGCACAGTGATTTATAGTGTGCTACGCACAGGCACAACGTCTAGACCTTGATCCACAAGCCTCAGCACACTTTACAGGTTGACGCTGACCACTACGGCCACATCATTCCATAAACCATAAACAACAATTCAGGGACTTTGCTGCTTCAAGAGCGCACACCCTAGACATTATGAAAGTCATATGGATTTATTGCATGAGTCAAAGGTTTGAATCCTGACTGACTCTGCAACCTTTTTTTCTTTGCTGTCTTCCCTATTTTGATCGATCAGGACCAAGTTGAAGAGAAGATTTGATCATTTATCAATAGCTATCAAAGTAATCCCACCATCTACATCTATAGATATGCACAGCCATTAACACACTGTACATGTATCATGTTGAGTTTTGGTGTGACCCAAAGTTTTTCTAATATAAAATTGCAGTGATGTGATGAGGCCTTTTTTATTATTTATCAAAAGATTCATTGTATAATGTGTAGCAAGAATCTTATTTTGCATTCTTCACATGGACAGTGAAATCTTGGAAGGAAAATTCTATATGCAGCTCAAAGACGGACCAATGTTTTATATGTTGTTGTATATTTTGTTTGATATCATCTATGCATCTGTACATTACACATTATTGTAAGTAGTGCAAATATATATTTTATAGTTTGTACAAAAATGTTCTATGACAATAGGAGACACCATAGTATTATGCTGTTATGTAAAGGATTAAGTTTAATCCAATGGCAGGGCTGTAGGTTAACACCTGTCGGCATTATTACCAGTAACTTTGCTGTCAGGTTGGTGAAATAACAAAATAATGTTCAATAAATATGGGTAATAAAATGCACATGCTTACTTAATCCAATGACTGAAGAGGTTTATCAGGTCTTTTGATTAAACAGCTATTTAAAGTTCTTTGTCAAGACCAAGATTGCCAGAAACCTTCTGGCTTTCTCAAAACGATTGGTGTTGTTATTGATCCATCTGCTTGGAGCGGGAATCTAAACGTTGAAGACAGGAGTACTTCCGGTAAAACAATAACATCCGGCCGGGATTCACGCTCCAAGCAGATGGATCAATAACAACACCAATCGCTTTGACAAAGCCAGAAGGTTTTCTCATGGCGAAACTGTCAGCAGAAAAATGTCAGTTTTTCCTTTGGTCTTGACAAAGAACTTTAAATAGCAGTTACTTAATCCAATCCAAGATAAACATAAACAATAAACACTCTGTAAAGATAAATTAAACTAAGAAATATTTTGCTCTTGAATGTAATTAATTTATGTGTATGTTTAAGTGATAAGATCTAAAGAGGTCGCATGTTATTCTTAGCCACTACTTGAAACACCAAAATTGTGGTCTCGGATATTGTTATGCATGATCATTGCCATGGAGATCCAGGATTTTCATGAGAAATAACAATTTTCTGCATCAATTTTAGTCTGGCGAGTACGTAGTACTCTACTTTGGTTCACTTCAAGTTCGTTAGTGGCGCAGAAGCAGATTTCGGTGGTCGCGCATACATACATACATACATGTATAAACGGACTGTTGCTCTGCACATTTTCGATTAAGTATTGACTTCACTACCATACTTGCTGTGAACCGAAGTTTAGTAATACATTTGTAAGAGTATCCTGCACCACATACTTGTGTGTGGGAGAGTTAAGTTACACACTTCTGCCAGGTGAACTCCAGTACAGCTTCCCAGTAATACACATCGTTTTACTAGAAAACTTTTACAAGTCTGGTTATATAAAGGGTATAAAAATGTTTTAATAATATTTTTTGAAAACGTGATGCAAAAATTGTAACAGAATCGTATTTGACAAAATATTTTGCAAAAATGTTTGCCTGAATGATTATCTTTTCAAAACGTATTATTGACCGTTATATAACCCAACAGTTAAATGTTATTAAATCATTTTGAATAAACGGTTAAGAACATTTTTGTGTTTGCTGGGTTGGTTGTGGTAGAGCCTTTGTGTTTTTTGCTTACTTGAGGTAATGACAACAATTCTATGACATGCAACATTAGGCATAGACCTAATTGAATGACCCTTTTCCCATTTTAAGGTGGTACTACACTCCCTGATAAATTTTGTGACTAATTTTGCATTTTTCTCAAAAAATAACTACACACTGGTAACAAAGGTTATGTATATTATAGGGGCAAGGAATCTAATTCAGTGAAATTTCAGTGATTCAAGACAAGTGGTTCATTATATATGTTAAGAAATGAGGTACATTCTAGCGGTACCTCTTTTCTTATCATAAATAACGTACCGCTTGTCATGAGTCACTGAAATTCCAGTGTAGTAACTGGATTCCTTGCCCCTATAATATAGGCCTACATAACTTTTGTTACCAGTGTGTTATTATTTTTTGAGAAAAATGCATATATAGTCACAACTTTATCAAGGGGTGTAGTACCACCTTAAGTGCATTTTATTTTGCATTTGGAAATGTAAGGCTTTTTGTTACTTGTCCTTTAAACATGGGCATCAATCATTTTGATGTTAATTGTACCAGTCAATACAAACAATTCAGTTCTTTCACTCCCACAAGGGAGGAGAAAACAATATCAGACGTATGTAAAGTTAATTTTTTATTACTTGCTCTGCGCCGAGCATACACGAGCGTAAACACAGAAGTAATAAACAATCACACTGATTGGCTGATCAACGGTCTTGACAACAAGACGGTTGACCCATTGGTCGTTGGTGGGTAAAAGGGGAGGAGACCTTGCCACTTCTACGCGATCGCCGATTACCAATGCGTACCTGGACTATGGCAGTAATAAAAAATTAACTTTAATTCTATTCCACAACTCAATATTTATGAATTTCAATCAATGCAATTTCTGAATATGCCATAATAAAATAGACCACTTTAAAATATTTCTTTTAATTGAATGGGACATTAAACTCTTGCATTGATGAAATTGCATCATGACATTTATTGAGTTTGGTATCTGATAGTATTAACCTCCTGGAGAGGAATATGGTGTACCCCAATTGTTTCATTATGTGCCTGGGAAACTCTAAGTATGTACCTTTTTAACATGAAATGTAATTTGTCATCAGTAAGCCAAGTATTTGTAATCCACATACTATTATAGATTAGAGGTTATCAATAGGTGGCCCACAAGCCAGATCCGGCCCCAGACCAATTGCAGTTGGCCCTTCAATAGCTCTGAAATGTACAATAACATATAGCAAAACAAACAAGGTATATTTGGTCCTCAAGCACATATCTTTAAAATGAGTTTATCCCTCTGTGTCCCACAAGGAAATGTAATTGAGAACCCGGTTTTGATTATCAGTTGATTTCAGACTTTCCTGAAAAATTGCAATTAGGTCACTACTTGGTCGCCATGTATGGTAATCCTGATTTAAATTCTGTTTTGTGAAATCAGGTTTGTGATTTATATCAAGCAAATGCGTCAATCTAAGGCATGATGACTCTTGAAAAATAATGAGTTTGTCCCTCTGTGTCCCACAAGGAAATGTAATTGAGAACCTGGTTTTGATTATCAGTTGATTTCAGACTTTCCTGAAAAATTGCCATAGGTCACTACTTGGTCGCCATGTATGGTAATCCTGATTTAAATTCTGTTTTTTGAAATCAGGTTTGTGATTTATATCAAGCAAATGCTTCAATCTAAGGTATGACTAAAAATAATGGACTTTATTGAGAGAATAAAATATACCAAAATGAATTGTACCATTTCCTGTTATGACATCAGGGAAGTATAGACGCATAATTCAAGTAACAATTGACAGGCAAAAGGCAGTGATAAAGAAACAAAGCAATTATTCAACCTATTTGTGACAGGAAGAGATAAAGCAGTCTGTTGAACAGATTCAAGAAATTTGTATCTGAAAAAAGTTCTCAAGCAATGTACATGATATGATTGTCTTGTTTCTATCAGTTTGTGGCAGTGTGGATACTTTTTTCTCTCAATAGTCTACTGTTAATCAAGAAATATTGAAAAACTTTGTAACCTAACCTCTCAGATCATGGTAGGTGCTTGTACTTGGTAGAACACAAAGATTTTGTATGCAGATTTGTATTGCAAGATTTGCACAAATATAATAATGTGGAACATTAAAATGTTTATAAAAAATGTAACTTTGCTACTGCATGATGAAGTCATAGTTTTATTGTATTGTGGTATCAGGTGTCACAAAACTTTGCTTAGTACCATCAAGATATCCAAATAGATTCCATTTGTTAGGTGAAATGTTTCTGTTTTTTGTACTTTCTTAGGCTCTTACATTCTGATATCAATGTACAGTTCGGGGTATATATTGAATTCTCTCTCTGCTTACAGGGATAAGGAGTTCCAAATCATGGGAAAATGCTTTTCAATTACAGAATAAAGCGAGACCTTGATGGAAACATACAAACATCATGCCCCATTCGCTACTTGCACGGTTCCGCCATTATGCACTATGTGCGGGGAGAGCCTCGAACTGGCAGCATACATGAAAGGAAGAATTATGTAACCTTGCACAGAACGTTATGACTAGTTCAATTCCCATTCATGTATGCTGCCAGTTCGAGGCTCTCCCCACATAGTGCATAATGGCGAAACTGCAAGTAGCTTAATTGAAAAGCATATCCCTTGATTGGATTTGGCAATCTATAGTGTTATTAGCTCAAGTTAATTAGAATGGTGTCCTCCAACCAGGCAAGTATGCCGCAATATCCCCCTGCCATGCATAGCTGTATTACACACATGCATCCATAGAACACAGTCTACACACCACTAAATCAATGAACCATATGTGCCTGTGCAACCCTAATGAGTTTAATTAAAAAACAATGCCTATTTTAGGTATTTCTGATTTGATTCTGGGAAAACTTAAGAAGTTAGTCTCCATTGTGGTCCACTTGAACGATGGGTTGGGTTGATCAAGGGCTAACACCCTACTCTTCTTAAAACTGACTGCAAGCTCTATGTAACAGACATGGCCTTCTGTACACGGGACCAACAGTTTAATATCCCCTGTGAAGGACTGGATTATCTCATGGTTCATGTACCCAGCTCTGAATGCAGCATTTGGAGAGTGGGAGTACTAATTTAATCTACAGATGCTGTTTGCGTGCTTGCATCGAGAAAACGAGGTGGAAGACTACCCATACTTTGAAACACATGTTAAAATTTCCATTTGCAATAGACTGGTTATCATCAAATACTTCAAATAATGCCTGTAAGGCTTTGCCTCTGAACGAGCAATTTTATGTGTATTTCGATGGGGCGATTAGTAGAGTGCTCCCTCCACCAGCTAAGTGGCCCGTTTCAGCCCTCAAAATATGTGTGGGAGTGAAGGTTTGTATACGGTTTTTAACAGATTTCTGCTACCAAGATCCAGTTCAATTGACTTCTGAATCATTTATTATCCATTATCTCTGCTATCGATAGCAATGCTATGATGGCGTAATTGCAGCATGCCCTCTTGAAATTTGGAAGCTCCATAATGGAATGAAACAAATATAAAAACTTCATATGGTTGGATGTTTTTATCAATATTATCATACAGATAAAATTGAATGTAAAAATCATGACCATACCATGCGTGGGAATTAAAGAGCTTCTATGCTAAAAACGATCCCACAGTTTTAAATCATTAGTCATTAAGTCGTGTGTTTGACCCCTGTGTTTAACCTTCTTCAGGTGAGTGTTTAAAAGGGCATTTCGCGATCCACAGCATTCCCCCCACTTTTATCAAAAAAAGTTGAGATTTTTATACCACTGGAAACCTCTGGCTACATATAATGTTTATGTACAAAAAAATTCTGGCAGATTAATTCGTTTAACAAAAATATTGTGAAATTTGAATTACGTTCTGGTACACGAGAATAAAATTACAACACATTGTCTTTGGAGCAGTGTAATACACATAATCATGCTTAACTCGCAAACGCAAAATCAGAATCAACTGAAATTTGATCTGCTGAAAAATGTCATACAATGAGGATGCTAGGATCACGAAATACTCCTTTAAAACTATAAAATCTGTACTACTAGCCTTGCTTATGCTGTTTGTATGAATAGTGTCCCACAAGGACTTCAACATGTTTCTGCACGGAAACACAATTTCAACAAATAGATGAATCTTTAGATAAAATATAATGTACCAATGCACTGTGGGACACGAGTTCCTCGTCCTTAACGCATCAAATCAATATGCCCGGTAGTCACTCCAGAAATGGTAACCCCAGTTATATTACATAATATTTTAATGTTCGACAAGGAAACTTTATCCAGTATTGCTTCTAATGGACTGTTAGGTTAAGTGAGCGAACGAACGAGCCTCGGGATAAATGGTAAGGTGAAGCAGGTGAAGCCTGTTTGAATGTCCTACTATTGTAGGTGGATGCCCTCATATTGGCACATACTAGACTCTTAAAAGTTTTGAACATATTTTGTAAGTTGCATTAAGCGATTATGAGCCATTTCAGACTATTTCGACATTTTGTCCCGTAAGAGTCCTTGAATGTATTTTTTTCCCTAAAACGTTTGCATATTTTAGACATGCGTATACCATATCTGACAATGTCATGCAAATAGATACATATTGGGGGAAAATCACACATGTCATGCATGTCTGATCAACATAGCTCAACATGCTGAACTACTTGCATTCCAATTACATCGATGATACTTTCCAATCTCCGGCCAACCTTTAGCTCCTGGGGAAAATGATCTTGGTCTCCACCCTTTGTGCCGAGTGACTGCTTTCTTACATCGAAGAAACAAACTAAAGCACTAAAGCAACCAACCGTCCGAATACTGCCAGCAAGCTATAAGATTGGTGCCAACCATAAGGTTCAGGGAAAAGGCAGTCGCGACGCTAGAGAGGGTCATGGGGGAATGCTCCCTGTCAGAAGTTGTGCTCCCCAAATCCCTCAGTAAAAATCAAAAATTAAGAAAATTTCCACTTTTACCCAACTTGAAGCCATTTGCAATTTCTGAGTCAATACAATGACTTTATGAGGATCACAGCCAAATCGTGTTCCTGGAGACCGCCAAGGGGATTCACCATAATCTACTAAAGTCCAGATTGGGATTGCTCAAACACCTTAGTGTGAATCGTGAAGTCCCATAAAAGGTGGAAGTTCAGGGAATGCTTGTAGTTAAAGCTACTATAGTCCATATGCCTTCGAAGCTTCCTCGAGGCAGTAAAGGAAAATAATTTTTTTTTTCAATTTTCTCAAAAACTGCTCATTTTTTTTTTCAGGAATCTGCTATACTTTTTGGATTCCCTGTGTCATTCCATTCTGAACATGTATACTTTTATACACTTTTTATCAGCATTACGTTTCGAGATACAATGAAAAACAGTATCCTATTTACTGCGCCGAGGAAGGCGTACAGACTATACTACCTTCTAGAACCAATTTGAAGCCATTGAAAATATCTTTGCCAATTCAATTACTGTATAATGTTCCTGTTGCAAATCCTGGAAGCAAGATTGTGATTGCTCAAACACCTATCGCTAAGTCCCGTAAAGGGTGAAAGTTAAGGGAAGGTCTGAAGTTATAGCTTCTAGTAGTTAAGGGAATCGACATCAATCACGTCTATGCTTTATTAAAAGAGATTCGGGTATGTTTTGCATGTTTTGAAGGAAATTTGTAAATGTCTACAGATCCGGGAGCTAGCCAAGCACGATAAAAATGTCATCCCTGTTGCCTTTCACATCCTACGACGGGTGACGATTGTTGGACTCTGAAGATTAAGGACTAAATAAATAAATAAATGTTTGGCTGTCGTCTGCTGTGTAGTCCCATGTGGCTTGATTAACAATAGAATTATCTGCTATGGTTTTCAAATCTTGCCTTTCAGACCTGAAATATTAATATTTGGATTCAACACATGCATTGGGACGAGTGCAAACAAGTTGATGGTGGATTAATCTCATTCGATTTTGAGTCAGGCTTTTACATACGTTACATCTGTAATATATGTATTCATGGTATTAGGGGCTGTGCAATTTTGTAATGTGTATACGGTGATGAATTCTCAATGTCGAATCTTTCTTTGCTGTTATACTTTTTTGCTCTTATTACACGTTTCACAGTATTGTAGTTGGTTTTGCAATGCCCGGTGGAAATCATGATTCAATCTGAAAACGTTACTATATTGCTATAAAAAGACTCAATTATAATAGGCATATCACCTCAAAAATAATCGCAGCAGAAACACGTTATTTAATGTTCCTACATTATTGAGCTTTATTAAAGCATCAAAAATCAAAAACAGAATTGAAATCGGTCAATGCATTGTGATGTAGTGTCAATTTAAAGATGCTCGTAGATGGAATGAAATCCTGCCACAAATGGCTGTAATGACAAAATTGGCACATTTCGAGATTTTGAAGGTATATTTGGACGCTTGCTTGAAAAAGCAGCGTTAATTTAAATATCACATGTTAAATGCCTATCTTTCCTGACTTCGTTACAGAAAACAAAATATCAAAAATCTATCATTGAATAATCATAATAAATTAACCAAATATACTATTTTAGCAATTTCGGCCAATCTGCAGACAAATTAAATCTCAAAAAATGACTAAGTTCAGCTAATTAATATGCAAAATTGATGCCAATAGAAAACCGTACATGATATAAAGGTGCGGGTTTTTTGCACACATATGTATACAACGTTCTTTCAATTGATAACAAAAATACACAAAAAGTAATTAATTATGCAAATTAGGTAATTACAGCTAATTATGTATTTATGATATTATTATGCAAATTAGGCATGAGTAATTTTTAGGTTTTTTTTCAATATTTAATGAACGTCTGTTCATTCATCATAATTTTTTTAAGTATGATCCTGTTATGAGGTTGAATAAATGAACTGCAGTTAATTATTTAAAAACAATACAAAAAAATAAAAAGTTTGACATTTTGACGGTGTCTAGAATATAATTTTCATTTTTACTGTAAACATGGTATGTGTCACCATTACTCAAAGCCAAGTCCGAAAATTAAAAATTAAAATTCAGTTGCAATGAGACTTTAAATTAACATTTTGTCATCTGGATTAACATTGGAGCTATTGTGGTTTGGAAAATTACTCCCTAAAAAAATCATTGATTAATGTTTTGCTTCAACTGGTTTTAGGGAAGTGTTTCATTTGTTGTCGACGGAATTAATTTGCATGCTAAGAAAGATTAGTATTTCAGCTAAATGGTGGTAGTTCCTTTACTTCAATAGGCCTATATTTACTGATTTATGAGCGATCTTCAAAAATCCTTAAAAACAGGCAGTAGCTCTTAAACAAAACAATTTTTAATTTTTGAGGACCCGATGTTAGCCTCGAAAAGGATTCACACATCATATATTAAAAATTTAAACAATTTGGATAAATGAAGCATATGAAGAAATTCATTTATCGACATGGATGTTTTCTAAAATTGGCCAAATTTGGCGCGCCCTTTTCAATTCACTGTTATGCTTGCATGCACAGTGTAGCAGAATTATTGTGCAGCCACTGTGACATACCTAATAAAGACTCGTTATAAAACTAGAGCTATTTAATTCAAAATTGATGACATTCAAATGGATAGCTTCACAAATTTTAAAACCATTGACAAGAAACGTGTCAAATGCCTGTAGCTTTTTTAAAAAGATATCTGCAAGGTGAAATATAACGCCATCACCGTCTTTCTTACGACACACTTGTTATCTTGATAACCCAATTTTCATCAGTTCCTGATGTAGGTTTTGGAGTGGTCGTATGTGATCAGGTTCTGGGTCTCATCTGTTTTGGCTGCTGGCTGTAATGTAAAACAGTCAATTATAATGAACAAAGTCAATGATTATGTGTGAAGTCGATGATAATGTACAGAGTCAACGATCGAGTGTTTCACCACAGATGTTTCACTGCAGCATCAGACATCTATATCCTGCGGGTGTTTGCTACAAACTATAACAAGACATGGGATGTCCCACGGATGTCTGCAAACACAACATGATGAGTTTGAGCTGTTGAATTAAAATTTGAGAATCTTTTAATCAACTTTCGTTTCATGCAAATGTCAAGTGTCTTCGGCAATTTGAAAAACAATGAGAAATTCCAAGCGACAGGATCAAAACTGTTAACTAGAGCAACTGTGCCCTTTGCAAGGGCACGAGGTAAGTTAGGCGGATGACTGTGACGATCTGATCCAGCAGCTACACTGTGCTGGATGGATAGTATTAATTTTAATAAGACTGTTTCATGAAAGCTGGCATTTTGAAAACTTGACCTTTGACCTCTGTATGACATCCTTAATGACCTTAAATGAATATTTAAAACATGTTAAGAATGTCATAAGGATCATTGCATTTAAATTTCAGCTCAATTGCAACATTTTGAAAACTTGACCTTTGACCCCTTATTGCCCCATTAATGACCTTAAATGAATTTCAAAATATTTTCAACATGTTTAGAATGTCATAAGGAACATTGCATTTAAATTTCAACTCAATTGGAGCATTTTGGAACACTTGACCTTTGACCCCTTTATGATCCCTTAATGACCTTAAATGATTTTAAAAATGTTTTTAGAATGTTTAGAATGTCATAAGGATCATTGCATTTAAATTTCAGCTCAATTGGAGCATTTTGACAAACTTGACCTTTGACCCCTTTATGACCCCTTAATGACCTTAGATAAATTTTAAAATATTTTAAACATGTTTAGAATGTCATTAGGATCATTGCATTTAAATTTCAGCTCAATCCGAGCATTTTCGGTTAAAATGACCTTTTTTTGACCCCTGTGACCTCTTGGATGACCTCTGACGTTAAACAACCCATAACTTTTGTAGCCAGTTACCCAATACTGCTTGTGACTGAGTTTGGTCGAAATCCGATCAAGGATGTGGAAGTAGTAGCAAATTGTGAGAAGAAGAAAGAAAGAAAGAAATGCAAAGAAAGAAATAAGTTAGGCTGCCTGCCTAACTTAAGAAATTTTAATATAAAGTCCGAAGAATCTTGTCTGAACTTGTGTGCTATGAAGTTTTGTAACCCACGTAACCTATTCCGTTTGCATGACAATAGTCTAACTTGAAATAGATAAGGGGTGGTGCAATAATTATGTGTACCCCCGGGGGGTGAATTCTCAAAATGGTCTGCCAAAAATCGCTTGCCCCCCCCCCTTTGGCCGTGCCAAAAAACCTTTGCCCCCCCTTTCGACGTGCCAAAAACCTTTGCCCCCCCTTTTGACGTGCCAAAATTCTTTGCCCCCCCCTTACACCGGCATGCAAGATTTTGGGGTACCCGAATTTAAAACCTTAAATTGTCTTAACATACCGTAAACGTTCGCCTAATGGCGCTTTTGGATTCTTAGAAATGTGAGAGCGCCATCCTTGTAAAATCGCAACAGCATTAAGGATACGTGTATGTTAAATTGAGCAACCTGGACATATGCCTCAAAAAAAAAAATATCGTGACATGACCCAATACTTTAGGTCACTAGGTTAGTTGCTAGAGCAGCAAATGTTTTGGGGTTTCTTCAGGTATTCTTTCTCAAAGTGCCATTGGACTTACTTTGTAAATCGATTCATACGTTATACCTAACTCATTTTGGTAAATCTTTTTATAACATTGTAATTTCATCATATTTTTTAATATTCATCAGTTCAAAATGACACCCTTCTATTGTCTGGCCCGTTAGCTCAGTCGGTAGAGGGTGAGCCTTGAATAATTGAATGGTACTTATTCGAATCTTGATTTCTGCCCCCACTTTTATGTGAAGAAGGGTCAAGAAATGTTTTTGGATTTTGTCCCCATTTTACGAACGAATATTGTGATTTTTTTTTTTAAATGTAAATTTAAATTTAATTTTCTTATTTTTTTTAGATAAATAGGCACTGCGAACAAACGACAATAAAAACCGCTGACAAAATTTGCTCCACCTGCTACCTATCAATGCGTGATATATTCCACTACATTTAACAGTTAAATGACCTTTGGAAAATAGAACGGCCTCAATGTTTCAAATTGTGTAACTACATTACTTTATTCATTTATGCATTATAAATGATCAGCTATTTTTTCTTTTCTTAAAAGGATCGAACCCAAGTAGATCAGACCATTAATCATATAACTATCAGACCACGAAGTAGTTACGTAACTCCGTGATGCCCGGCCGTGATGGTATCGGAATCAAGCACTGTTTGTATGGCGATCATTACGATCACGCTATTTTGGTATGCCTTTTTTGTGTACTGATTGTTTCGATCGTGGTTCATTACTTAAGCGCGTGATCCCGTTGACATAGTAACATTACGTAACTTCGATACCGGGCTTCGATACTGAATAGTTGTTGAGTGCACATAATATGGAAAGTCGTTGAGGTATTGTGTGCCTTCCAAAAGCGCCTTATGTTCTCATTGTGTTGTGGAATCCTAGCCAGTATTCAATGATAGCTATAGAGGCCTTGCGTTTATCGATTGGCTCCAAACAAAGGATTTGAACCGGTTTCTTCCCCGTAATCATAGCGCAGTGCAGTCCATTCAATCAAATGTTGTCATCAACCTATTTGATCGTAGTGCATTTTGTTATGTGTGTGAGACGAACTGTCGCGGTAGATGCACTCATGCTTTTGTTGAATGTATTTGAGTAGTCCGCCATATTTACGAGATGATACGTCATATGCACAGCCTCTATTCAGTTGGTCGTTGTATGATTTTGTTCGTTCACTCATTCAAATTTTATTTATATCATTTGAAGACTGAGCCTATTATGATACATCCTCTGTGGAACAGTTTCAAACAAATATAGCTAGGGATTATTGGGGCAGAGGTTATCTTTTGAATCCTCTTAGAGGGCTATCATTTTTTTTTCGGAAAGGGGGGGTCCCAAATTTACAAAAGTCTTCGTCAATAAAATTGCGCACCCCCTATTTCGGCAACAAAAATTTTATGATCCCAAACCCCAAAATTGTACTCGCGCGAATTGAAAGACTTGTCGCACGCGACAGTTCGTCTCACACACATAACAAATGCCTATACAATCAAATAGGTTCATTACAAAATTTGATTGAATGGATTGAGTTACTCTAAAATGAAACGATAAAAACAAAGAATCATGAAAAAAGACACATACAAGATAAAATAATAAAAAAATATAAACAATGTTAAAGATAAATTCAAGAAAATAGAGAATAAAATTTCCTCAAATCAGAAAAAACAAACATTGACAGACATCATAATCTGTCAGAAATTACTGCATGAGATTCGAACCATCAATCTTCTCCACAAGATCTCTTTATCCTCGCACTATAGTCTAATGCTCTGCTCACTGGGCCACAACGTATCGGGTGGATGATTACCACATTATCATGAACAAGTTTGTTCGATCTTGTTCATAATTGTATGTGTCGATAGGTTTCACCCTTTAACTACACGTGCCCTTAATGATCAGTGATTATAGTCGGCTTTTACAGGGATGGCGCTCTCTCATTTCCATGAACTCCAGAGCGCCATTAGGCGAACGTTTACGGTATAATGCGAGCGCAGCGAGCAGGACATTTTGCATATTTGAACGTGTTCGTAACGTTTTCGTACGCCTTTTAGGGCGTAATATAGAAACGGTGCCCAAAATATCTGTGCCAAAATTGCTTGCCCCCCCTTTCGAGCTGCCAAAACTCGCTTGAGCCCCCCCCTTTCGACCTGCCAAAAATGCTTGCCCCCCTTTTGGCCTGCCAAAAATCTTTGCCCCCTATAATTCACCCCCGGGGGGTACACATAATTATTGCACCACCCCTAAGGTAACCAGTACGCCTATATATTGTAGGTGACTTACTTGGTATGCTATCTACTGCTGACCAATATACGGGTGATATACATACTTTGGATTAGGGCGTTAGTGATCATATGTCATACTTGCAAACTACTACATATAACTGATCAGGGTGTTGATGATATACTTTTTTGGTTTTGAACGTTTTATGACATACTTGATATGTGTCTGGCATATTTGAGACGCTATATAAACTGCATCAGCAGATGCGAGAAAAAGAGGAACAGCTCCATTTTGGCCAGATTCTCACCCAGAGTTTTTCGGAACTAGAGATAGATGCCGTTGGTGGCGTCTGGCCAGATGAAGGGGGCTATACCCAGCTACCTGTACATGTATAGACCCGTGACGTCACGCAGAAATCACGTGTCTATTATGATGCACTTTTTGGCCCATATCTATGCTGTTTCGTATATTTATCAGCGTTTCCAACCCTTTTGAAACCATTCTAAGGCATTCCATGCGCTACAATGCCAAAATTGTGGCTACATCATAGATATCT
The DNA here is from genome assembly GCF_039555335.1 of Amphiura filiformis. Taxonomy (NCBI): domain Eukaryota; kingdom Metazoa; phylum Echinodermata; class Ophiuroidea; order Amphilepidida; family Amphiuridae; genus Amphiura; species Amphiura filiformis. Next base: position 58,099,396 of record NC_092628.1, read on the forward strand.
CGGGCATCTCAGAGCATTACCTGGTTTTTCCATATGAAAGTAATTAAGGTGTTCCATCAAAGCTTTCGTCGTGTGCTGCCGCCTAGCGGTGGTTCCGGGAACGTTGCGTCCAGACATACACAACGACTAGACCAACCGTTTCTAGCTGTGTCTCACCGGAAAGAGCCGGATGCAGAGGCAACACTGAACAAGGCAAGTGGGCGTGGGAGTATGGGGTGGGTGTGGGGTGTGGGGTGTGTTTGGTGTGTTTATGTCCTAAGTCAGGGTGAAATTTTCAAAAATAAGATCCACATTGACAAGCAACACCGTTTTTAATAACTTTAAATATGGTGAAAGTAAATATAAATGACATTCAAAACTTTGTTGTTGCTGTACCTAGAATGTAAAAACACTTTTTTTTCATGACAAATTTAAGGAACTTCAATAAAACCATGTGTCCAAGTCAATTGAATACCTAATAGTCTTGACAAAGCATGGATGTCTTTAATAATATCGGGGTACTGCAACTATTCTGTACTCCTAGGGAACAAGAGTCATGCCCATTTCTGGTTCCAGGCTCGGTTGAGCTCCTTCTGGTAGACGAAATGAGAATCTATGAAGAAGATGGGTGAAGATAAGGAAGAGCTCCATCAAAGCCAACTGTTCACCCAAACACTTGCGTTTTCCTGAACACAAAGAAAAACAATAAGTAGGGCATATGATTAATTAAAACATCCATAAAACTGCCTATTTCGGAATCAATGTTGCAAAGTTATTTTTAAGCTTTGTCACCTATATTCTTCTCTGGCTCACGTTGTCTGCATATTAAATATTCGTTTTTTTACTTTTATGATGAATTACATTATTGGTGTTCTTTGCATTACCTTTTCGGTAAATACCATAAACCTTTGCGAGCACACCTGAGATGTCGTCATTTGACGTCACGCCGATGTGCACATCGTTTAGCAAATATCGTTTCTGCGCATTTCAAGGCCGTGAAGTGCGCAGTAACGATGTGCGCATCGGCGTGACGACAACTCAGGTGTACTCACAAAGGGTTATGGGATTTAATTACCGAAAAGGTGAATTCGTTGTATTATGTATGCCTACTGTGTCCATAATGTATTATTTGCCTCGCAAATCTGCCCCTGCTTCCGGGATAACACGCAGTATCTCAGGGCTACGTTATCATGGTTATTTTCCGTAGCCCATACTGCACTTTTACTTCCAAAGTATCATAGTAAAACCCCGGGGGGCACTCCAACTTTGGAGGTGACGCGTATTGTAGGGCTGTTCAGACCCCCCTTTTCAGCGTCGCTGTTCCATTTGATCTGTCACCCAAAGACCCTTACAAGTTTAATGTGAACAGCAACTTTCATTAATCACTGATTTTGTTACTTAAAAACAAAGAATTTTGAAGCCATTTAGAACTAGAAAATCGATTTTCGAGGTTTCTGTGGAGCTGTTTCAGCTCTCACCCAAAGATTCCATTTAAAAAAAGGTCATGTTCTCACCCAATGACCCCATATTTTTTACATTTTGCTCTCACCGAATGCCAAAAATCATGCTCTCACCCAATGACCCCACATTTTTTACATTTTGCTCTCACCGAATGCCCCTTAGTGCGAAAGTGCCAACCCTACACCTATATCCATTTCATATTGAAGTGCCCCCCCCGGACAAGGCTGCATTTTTACTCAATTTGGAGCGAACAGACATATTTGCTTCCATGTCAAACCAAGCCCCTGACAGAACGTGACTGGTTTATCGCCTAGGTTTATCGTTTGCTAGGGTACCACAGTCTCGGCTCAGTTCTTGGTTTAACGATACATATGACCGATAAACCTGTAACCCCGTGAAAGGAATCCCCAGATATTGTAATGTCAAGGGTATAAACAATCACAAGATCTGGGCAGATCTTTGATGAAATGAAGTGATCGCACAGCAACGTGTTCACAAATTTAAACACTCGGAATCAACCAAAATGGAGTACAGTATTAGCGAAGGTGCTGTACAATTAGCTATCGAACCAGGGGCTATTTTAACGTGCCTCCTGGCACGTTTGTGCAGTGAGATTGAAATTTCGTGCAGTGAGAATTAAAAATCCGTGCTTAAAATATTCATATGCATTTGGACAAACTCAATAGGGAAGCTTTAATTATAGCACCTACCGTATGGTCACTTTCAGATAAAATATCAAAATTTCCTCGTTGCGCGCACTTTTAACACTTCATCACCCCTTTCCTAATGTTTCTCTCAAAAACTCCAATTTTCAAAAGGCCTAATTTTTTCGCTCGCTACGCTCGCGATTGGCCAAATTTGGACCTTGTTGACCGAAAACGCATAAAAACCATGGTCTTTTTTGCGCTTGCAAAGTGGACCCGTTTCATCTTTGATGATGGGGGGATCCCTACCTACGTCCCTGACTCCAACACCCCCTTCCCGCAAGCTCGCCGCCACTGGTTGATCACCAAGACTTTACATCACCAACGTGCAGTGACTTTTTTCTCCTAAAATAACCCCTGTATCGAACGAATGAGATATTATGGAATACACCAAGAGTGCACAGTCATTCCGAAAGAGGGATTTATTTTGGTCTTCGTCGTCAAGTTGCGAACTGATTCAATAAGCTTCTAAAGTCTGTCAAGTGGAAAAGAGTTGATTACCTAGAGCAAGGAGTGAATGGTGAAAATAACAGTTTGAGTGCCAAAGGATATATTGTCGTGGAATTACAAAGTTGGAACTGGACATCACATTACCTCAGAGAGTTGTCCGGAAGTGTGAGTGCATCAGGACATTGTATAGACGAATCCGACCGCGCACTCTCGAAAGGGCGCCCTCTTACATAGCCGCCATTACGGGGGCCATTTGTGCAGCATAGCATAAGCAAACAACAACAATACTTTGGATATGCTTCACTAAGTTCACTTCACTGTCACCATCATCAAATTGCCATGGCTGCTTAGGCAGATGATGTTCGAGATTGGCCAAAACTAGAATTTCAAGGTAATTTACGTTGTAGGCATCTTTTTTCGCCGTAGCGTAGGCCTAAATATGGTAAACAAAAGCTTATTTCGTCCGTATGAAAAGTGTTAAAAAGCATCGGTCGCTTAGTTCTGGCTTAAAGAACCGGATACAGGTGTATTTAAAATAGTTTTAACTTTTAAGTAGTATAAAATATCGCAAAATTTTCATCAGAAGTAGAATTTTAAACTTAAAAAAATGCAAATGATGAATGCTTTTAATTAAGAAGATACAAAAGAACAAGAAAATTATCGATCGTTGACTGACGATTTTCTTCGGCGACGAATTGAAAGTCCGATGCGGTAGGCCTACTTCCCGATAAGGCCAATTGAAAATAAATAACGTCCCCGCCCGATTTTTGGAGATTTTCAAATATTTTTGTAATTTTTCTTCTTTGGTCCCTTTCTTTGTTTCTAAAATTGTTGCAATGAAAAGACATGTTTAGAAGTCATCATTTATAAACATGTATTGCAAACACTCTCTTCAAGCTAGGGGTAGGCATAGGGCTTTGGGGAAATAACAACAAATAATGGCCTCCCCGTTTTTATGATGTGTTGCCAAAGCCTTTGCAATTGCAATTTTACACAGAAATGAATGGTAAAAAACAACATATAAATAACAAATAGGCCCTAATAAGGGACTCCCTCACTGATTTTTGAAAAAGTCCGGACGGCACAAATCTTTGCAGGGTTCTTACACTTCATGAGCAAAAATATCCATGACTTCCCATGACTTTAATTAAAGAATTCCATGACTTTCTCTGGTATATAATGCACCAACCATTTTCATACAATTGTATTATTTGTGTACTTCAAAACCCTAACCATGCTAAGGGGCACTCTACTTTCAAAATATGCTTTAGTTCAACCACCTTCACATTGAAAAAATGACAATAGCAATTGGCATTTATTTTTTTCAAAACAATTTTCAAAGATGTATACCAGTTGTCTATGCATGGTTAATATTAATGTCGCAAATTATCTTGTAGGCCTATTACTTTGCACCAATATAGAGCTAACTAAATACCTTCAGACGACAGCATGTGTAGTAGTTAGATAGCCCGGGTTAGATAATTAAAGTATCTGCATGAACCATCTGAAAGTCTGAAGTAAATGTGACATGATCAAGGGGGATGAGTCACTTGTCGGCAATTTTCAATTAGAAGTTTTTTGCATCATTTTCTAGCTTGCAAACTTACAAACTAATGCTACATTTTGATGCAAACTCCATCAAAATCGGACGTCTGGTTACCGAGTTATGAGCAATAATTTTATCAATGGCTGGAAACAATATAAAACAAAAGAATTTGAACACTGTTTTTGCCAATACCTCAAAAACAATATTAGCGACATCCGACTCATTCCCCTTGACCATGTCACAAATTATTTCGGAAATCATCTTATATTAAACATGTTAAATAAAAAAGCAAAGTGCGTGCATGATCTGAAAGTCGAAACGAAAACGATGTCGGAAATCATCTTAGGCCTATTATTTTGCACCAATAGGCCTAGAGCTAAATAGTTACCGGTAACTAAATACCTTCAGACGACAAAGCATGTACGTGTAGTAGTTAGATACCGGTAGTTAATAAAATATTAATGTGCATGAACCATCTGAAAGTCGGACGTAACTATATCGCAGATCATTCTATAGGTCTATTAAATAAAAATAATAATAATGGCATGCATGATCCGAAAGTCGGAACGAAAACGATGTCGGAAATCATCTTGTAGGCCTATTTATATTTCGCACCAATAGAGCTAAATAAATTTAGTTAACTAAATACCTTCAGACGACATAGCATGTGTATCAGTTAGGCCCTAGGTCTAGTTAATAAAAAAATATTAATGTGCATGAACCATCTGAAAGTCAGAAGTATTATTTCGGAAATCATCTTTGAGGTATATTAAATAACAAAATTAATGTGCATTCATGCATGATCCGAAAGTCGGAACGAAAACGATTTCGGAAATCATCTTGTAGGCCTATTATTTTGCACCAAAATAGCTAAATAGTTAACTAAATACCTTCAGACGACAGAATAGTGGGCAAGTGGCATAATTTCTGTGCATAATTTACCTTATCATCAGCAGGTGCTGGCCGGTAAATGCGTGGCCTAACAATCGGAACGGATTTTAAAAACACGGAAAAGGGTAATGAAAAAGGTAATTTAATTACCATTTTTGGTTTAAAATTAATCAGAGAAACTTTTTTGGGGGAGCAAATTGTGCATTTCCATGACTTTCCATGACTTTCAAGAGATTTTCTGAATTCCATGACTTTCCAGGCCTGAAAAATGAAAAAAGCACAATTCCATGACCCGTACGAACCCTGCTTTGTTCTCACAAAACGTGTTACGTTTTTTATTGTAGGCCCATGGGTCCGAGTATGCTTCGATCGTTTATTTGATAAATCATGAATGAATCCCACCTCTAGATCCCTTACTTGAAGTTAAACCTTGTCTAAAATAACACTACCAACATGCCAATATCGGTTGTGAGAGCCGGCGAGTTATGCTAGGGTCGGCTATCCGTGTCAATGCCGAGTAGGCCTACCAACCAAATATAAATGACTAGTCAGGCCCAAGGCCTAGCATGCCAGGCCTAAAGTTGAGCATCAATATAATTGTAGGTCTAAATGCTCAAAAATGTTCCGACCACAGCTCCTCAAAATAAGGTAGATCTAATCATGAAAAAATTGTAGTATTAACCTGATTAAAATAGCTTAAAACAGATAAAAAGTGAACATACAGCGTGCACGTGAACTTGAATCAAGCGCGAAATGGCCCCCGGCAATGGCGGACGCAACAGCGCCACCCACGGTTGAGGAGTAGAAACAGCTCCCGTCGGATTCGTGTATACAGAACAAGGAGCTCGTAATGTTTGTATAATTTTACATGTGGAAGCATATTTGTCCATACACAATGTATTTAGAAACAAATTAATGTTTTGATTATAAATGTAATACGATCTGCTCCATGGGGGCCAAATGAGCCATTTTTGAAAATTGAGTTACTAATAATTATTACCTTTATAAACATTAGGCTATCATAGAAATTTGTGATGTGCATTTTCTTTAGTGATGAGTTTCATTATTATGTTTTAGCATGCAGTTTCTTTAGTGATGAAAGGAAATCATTTCTCAAAAAGTATTTTTATGATATGATAATCCGTCCAGTATTAAATTTTGTCAGTTATTCAATTCATCAGATAGAGAATTGATTAACTTGTGTAAATTTTTATTTTATATTTCCAAACAACTGAGATCATCTTCCTAATTTTGTACAAAACCCATCTATTTTTATTGCGTATGTTTATTTTTATATTATGTAAAAACATTTGTTCTGTATTTTGTTGCAATAACTGAAATTGTTGTGCCGTACTGAAATTTTATGTTAAGTGCAATTATGTTCTGAATCTTGAATCTTGAATCTTATGTATTTTATTGTTTTTTACTACATATTTTTGCCTTTATATCAATTTCAAATTTGCCGCATTTGGCCCCCGTGGACCAGATAGTGTCACAAATTATTTATTTAATTTATTTATTTAATTATACCAGTGTGTCAATTGCGAACCTAATAATTTGGTCCTGCAACCATTTTTCGCCAGCCCATTCGGGGCTGGTACCTGTTTCAGGTTTGGGGTCAGTTTACTCAAGAGATTATATTTTAGTGGTATTGGAATGATTTTTTTAAAACTTTTTGTGGTTAAATTTTTTTAAAAATATTTTAATTCGATTTGTTAGGAAAAGTAAGTATGTTTTGCCGTTTCAACGAACGAAAACGAGTGAGTATTACCAAAGTTATGTTTGAACTAATTAATTATGACTTTAAAAGTTTAAAGGCCTAAATGTAACAATAATAGTTAATATATATAGCATCATATGGTCAGCAGAAGAAAATCTGACATCACCTATGATGTCATATCAGTGTCCTTGACCGGGGGTCCTTACTCCTTGACCACTGAACAGCGTGATATCATGTTGATAACAGATCTATAGAATCAAAATCTTCATCATATCCCCGGATCATATCACAGATTCTCAACAATCTGTGATCATATGGACCATATTGATGTGAAAGTAGTTATCTATCATATCCTGTGTCGTTTTATGGATAAAAATGACTCAAAATGTTATTGATGAAATGGTTGCTATCATAAACATCAGTTTTGTCTTTTCAGCGGGAAAAATCCGATGCAAAATAAAGTTTTTAGGGCCTAGCTATAATATGGGCATAATTTATGCATATAGTATTGAACAATGTACCCCATTTGACATGCAGTTATAGATAAATAAATTGTCTTACTTTATTAATTTAATAACTTCTTTATTATAAATAAAATGACACATAACTATTTGATTCATAAAATTACATTCAACAAAATGATTGAAGAGAAAACACACAAGGCACTAGGCAGACTGTTATAGAATGGAGTATGTAAGATGCCATGTCCATAGCTTCGCAGGAGTTTCCGACTAGCAATCAACATGATCAGCACATTCAGAAAAACACAGTTTAAGAGTGAAGATTGTAGTGAGTAACCAGTCCTTTATAAATGTGCTGGCCACTATCTATTATAATATAGTAGGCTTTAACTATACATTGCGAATTAATTAAGTTATTTTAAAATAAAATGTACATGTAAGTTAACTCAAACCGGCAGTGTATATATCGAAAGCAGTGAAATCGGACATTCCTAAGCGAAGATATTGAGTTCGTAAGTTCTGGTATTACAAAATTGGAAATTGAGATATCGTGGGTAAAAAGCTGAAAAGACAAAAAACCCAACGACAACAACAACAACAACAACAACAAAACAAACAGACCAGAACAATTTGGAGTACATGTAATGAATTAAAAGAGTTGACATGAGATTAGGAATTAATGTTTTCTGCTGTTTCAGTGTGCATGTTCTCATCGTTGATGGTTTGGTGGACTGTCATGTAGATGTAAGCGTGATCCTAAAAATGCCTTTCACATTGACCAAAACTAATTACAAGACCTCTTCTACATTGAGGCTGGCTTTCCCTTTTAAAGGGAATTTTTATTTATATTCGCGGTCATATCTTTAAACCAATTTTATCAAATGAACTATGGTTTCCGGTCAATTATAGCTAATAGACGGGGGCTTTCACGTATGTAAACGCCGAATGAGAGTTGAGAACACTTTTAAAATCGCCACATTCGTTGGATCCCGCTTTATATGGGACACCCTGTATAAAGTGAAATATAATACATTCAGACATACCAATCGAAAATGGGATCAACTCTTCCCTGCGATTCACTTTTCCATCAGAATCTAGAAATCTCTCTGGCTTAAATGACTCCGCTTCCTTCCAGATTCTCTCATCATGATGAATGGCCCATAGATTCGGTATCACCATCGTACCTTGTGGTATATCAAATCCACAGAGCTTAGTATCAATAGTAGTTGCTCTTGGCACTCCAAGAGGAGCGACACTACCAATGCGCTGTATTTCAAGAAGCGTTGCTTCGGTGTACGGCAGTTGAGGTCTGTCTTTTAAGGAAGGCATTCTATTCCGCTGAGCCACAGAATCCAATTCGGCTTGGACATTCTCTTGGATGTCAGGTTGCAGCACCATGTAAAGCAAACCCCACTTTAATGTTGTGGACGTTGTTTCTGTTGCAGCTCCAAATAGATCACCTACACACGCTACAAAATCTTCATCGTCAAACCATTCAGCAATATCAGGGTTTCTTCCTTAATGTTCTCTTGATTATCCAAGTACGTCTCGATGAAACTAGTGCACGGATCTCCTCGAGTGTAATTCTCACGCGATAGGTCAATCATTTCTTGACAAAATGCATCAATTTGACCACTGAGTCGTTTGACGTTTTCAAATCCGGAGAATGGTAAGAATTGCATCCAGGGTATAAAGTTTGCAACACCAGCGAAAGAGCCATCTTTTAAGATTTGTACTAGAACATTGAGAATACGCAATAGTTTCGGATCATCATAAGCAAAGCCATGTCCGAAAATGAGAAACCAGATGACATTGCAACTAGTCATTTCCAAACAGTGAAATGGTGAGAACGCTTTCCCGTCATGTTTAGAAATAACATTACATAGACGTTGGATTTCTTCAGCGATTTGGTCTTCCAGTTTGCACTTCCCCATGCCAAGATCACGGAAAGCAGTCAATGCGAATCGCCGTCGTATGCGTTGTACCATACTACTGTGAGCTCGAACAAGACCTGCAAGTGAAAAGAATGAATGCATCCCGTAAAGAAAAGCAACTTTACTGCTATCTCACGATATTCATTGTTCTGACGTTTCATAATAAATATTTCGAAATATCGTCATTCCCAACTTAAAGGTTCAATAGACCGAATGAGAATATCAAGGATTTCACCCACCAAGTGTAAGTCCAATCGGGCGAAGTTTAAAATTCTTAACAATTATACTTTCGTCTTCAAGAGTGGATATGAGCACATGTGCGATCATAGTGCCTGTCAGTTTCCCCAGTGATCTGATCCCGGGGATCTGATGATGTCCTAAACGTCGTTTTAACACACATCACAATGTATTAAAGTACACTGCAACTACAATGGCTTATTGCGGAATAAAACCATAAATGCATAACTCGTGCTACTGTTTAAGGGTTGTGGTTTAAAGCTTAATATACAGTGTTTTTGAGTGTTTAAATAAAAAACTGTTGCTTAATAATTTAAACAGTAGCCGAGTTTAAGGCTTTTTGTTAGAAGGGTGCGTATATTAAACAATGCAGAGTTCAGAAATTTTAAAAATTGTGTAAAGACTTATTAATCGGCGAATGAAGAGTGTGGGGGTGTGTGTGTTTAGCCGAATGTTGAGTGGCGTAAATGATTGCGATTTTGAAGCTCCTTAATTTCCCAAAGACCCGATTTCAAAACTGTTATTGCTGTACCTACCTTTTCCAGAAGGTCCATTCAAAACAAGAATTTTAGGTCTGTCATCATACTCAGCACCTTGTTTCAGAAACGCCTGACGCACGGACTCAAAATCGTTGAGAATAAGCACAGGAAAAGATCCAAATTGTAGGCGATAAACTGGTCCGTACTTCTGAGCTAATTGGTTGATAGTTTTATAGGGTTCCTTTGGATCGAGACTTGGGAGGTTACCTAATATGGGCCACCTGAATAGGGGTCCCGGTGGTAACTTTCTTGCTGGTTTCTGATTACTTTTGACGCTAAGATATAGTAACGCAAACGCAAATACAGCAAGGAGAATCGTTATCCAGTCCTGGATGAGCGACTGAAGAAGGTTATTCATTATATTCGCCATCTTTGAATTTGCCAACTAAATCTGTGTCGTGTCACTAGTTTGATTGCAAATTTAAGGTTAATTATACTTGAACTAGTTCTGCCTATTGCAGGTGTACCGCGACTTTATACTTAGTTGAAAAGTCTTTATTGTTCACACAGAATCTGTGTTTGACTATTGGCCTCCTATCAGCTTTACTGATAACATTTATTTATTTATTACATCATATTTACCCAGGGTAACCCTATCAGCAAAATGCTGTTCTTACACGGGGCCCTGCATTATATAACAATTGCACAATAGAAATTTAAAATTACATATAATACAAAAAAAATTATTAACACATATCAAATCAAACCAGCATGACAAAATAATATAGCACCAACTAGAGGAACAATTATTTGACCAAAAAACCCAAACAAATGAACATCTCTATATTATTATAAATACACTGTTAAATACATATGACACCACTACACCACATCATATTATAGCTTAAACCATGGAAGTACTTCTAGTACTTCCTTGCTTAAACTTATACATATTCTTAAAACATTGTAAATTTGAGGCGTTCCTTACATCATAGTCAATTTTGTTCCACACCTCAACACCATTGTACGAGAAAGAAAATTTAAAATATTCGGTATCATTACGATTAGAGCAAGGTGGCAACGCTAGCAGACCAGCTGCAGCTTGTCTTGTATGAATGCCATGATTATCAGATACATATTTACATTTGGAAGAAAGATATGATGGCGCCAGGCCATTTAAAGATTTAAACATCAGCAGTGCTTTAAAATAATTGCAACGATCATAAAGTGAATTCCATCCTAATACTGGAAACATAACATTAGACGTGGTTTGGGAATTAACGCTCAAAATAATTCTAGCACATCGTTTTTGTAAGACATTGAGTTTCTGTACATCATTTTCATATCGAGCAAACCATACAACACAGCAATAGTCAAAACAGGGTAGAATCAATGACTTGTACAAGATATTAAGGGTGTTACTATCAAGAAATGTGCTCAGACGTCTTAAAAGAGATATTTTACAGAACAATTTCTGAATAACACAATTTACTTGCTTATGCCACAGTAATTCATCATCAATTAAAACACCTAAACATTTAGCCTTGTTAACTCTCTCTAGTTTACAACCATTAACAATTACTGAGAAAGAATCTTCATCAACTTTACGTAATCTTGCACTACTGCCTAATAACATTACTTTAGTCTTATTTGTATTGAGGAAAAGCTTGTTTTTATGCAGCCATTTAGTAATCGCCTCAAGATCCTCGGTAAGCTTCTTTGACATAATGTTAACATCACTTTCATTGACATACAATGTAGTGTCATCAGCATACATAGAAATCTTTCCATGTTTTATTACTTTAGGCATATCATTGATAAAAATTATAAACAAAAGTGGGCCAAGGATACTGCCTTGTGGAACACCTGTATTAATGGGTAATGTATCTGAAACAACTCCGTTAAACGACACTCTTTGCATGTGTAATTAGAACATGTGTAATTAGAAATCTGAAAATAAAAAATTATTTTGTAAACAGATAATGCTCTGTGGTTATTTATGGATGGAAATTTAGGAAATTGCTATTAATGAAATAATTAATATATTAAACATACATTTTGTTTTGTCAACGATGAAAATCTGTTCACAAATACGATTTTAGGAACCATTTGACATTAAACATTTTGAACAATTGCTCTATGAAAAATGATACAATTGAATATATGAATACAAAAGCCACCTAAGTCCATACTTTGGCCAAATTGAGTTAAGCATGGGAAATTGTTGCTATACATAGGCCTGTCATATGTATGAAAAAACAACTCAAATTCATTCTCTGTGTCTATTAAGCATGTGAAAAATAGCATGTATGAAAGAATCACCCAATTCCATGATTTGAGTCTTGTAACACATTGATTGAAATCCATTATGTATAAAAGTCCACTTGTAACACATTCATTGCTAGAGAGTGACTTTTGAACAAAAAATGGGTTTAGTAAAGGAAAGTGTGTGGTTTATATTACATGGCAGAATGCTTATCAACATTATACATACCTGTGTGCTTTATTTTGTATTATCTTACTAGTGGTAATCTCATTCTAACATTGTTGTCTTTGTATATGATTCAAAAAACCACCTAAGTCCAAAATTTAAAATGAACCCCACGAAGTCCCTGAAATGCTAATCGTCATACCTAATACAGGTTAATCCACTCATTTGCACGTAAAACTTACCATATTGACCAGGTAAATCTAACTGAAGGAATTAAAATGATACACAGGTTTTTCTCTCAAAATCACTTCCTATGGACTTAGGTGGCTTTTGTATTCATGTATTCAATTGCACCCCTGCTGATCCAGGCTACTGATAACCGGACTGATAAGCTAATTCAACAATAATAATGAGCATCAGACATCTATATCCTGCGGGTGTTTGCTACAAACTATAACAAGACATGGGATGTCCCACGGGGATGTCTGCAAACACAACATGATGAGTTTGAGCTGTTGAATTAAAATTTGAGAATCTTTTAATCAACTTTCGTTTCATGCAAATGTCAAGTGTCTTCGGCAAATTGAAAAACAATGAGAAATTCTAAGTGACAGGATCAAAACTAATAAGAAATTTCAATCATTAGAAAGTCCGAAGAATCTTATCTGCACTTGTGTGCTATGAAGTTTTTCTAACCCACGTAACTTATTACGTTTGCATGGCCAGTGGTGTACCGCGGCCGTTCCAACCCCGGTGAAGAAAATTAAATTTTGCCGCCCCTTTCCGAAAAGGTCGACCCATTTTTTTTCCGGTGGTTTGAAAAACTGAAGAGCAAAAAAACAAAAACAAAACAAAAAAAAGTACTTGTTATACTACCTCCTGCTAATCAGGGTGTGGATGGCATACTATATCTTTTTCCACCCTGATTTGGCAGTAACGTAAGTGCTCATTTCATTGGGCGCAGCTTCAAATCGCTAACGTTCGCCCAAAACACTGCCATACACAAGCACGCGCTTAAAAACACTACATGAACCCATTTGTGCATGTGCAACCCTAATAAGTTATTGTAAAAAGCAATGCTTATTAATGTATTTCTGATTTGATTCTTATATAACCCAAGAAAGCCGCTTGAGAAGTTTATTTCCATTGGGGTACATTTGAACGATGGGTTGGGTTGATCAGGGGCTAAGACCCTACTCTTCTTAAAACTGACTGAAAGCTATACAGTATGTGACATATTAACCTTCAGTACACGGGACCATACCAACAGGTAAATGTCCTCTGTGAAGAATGGAATGATCTCAAGTTTTTAGCACTGTTACAATCAGATACAATCAAATTGAATAAATCATGAACTGGAATAAGGTAGTTAAGAGTTTCTATGCTAAAACGATTCCACTGTTTTAATTCCATAGTCATTTAATTGTTAGTTTGAGTACGAGGGGTTAAAGCTAATTTAAAATCTGTGAGTTTGAATCTTGCTTATACAGTTTACATGGGTAGTGTCCCACAAGGGCTTCAACATGTTTCTGCACGGAAACACAATTTCAACAAATAAATGACTCTTCAGATAGAATATACTGTACTGTGGGACACGAGTTCCTCGTCCTTAAGGCATCAAATCAATATGCCCGGTAGTCACTCCAGAAATGGTAACCCCAGTTATATTACATAATATTTTAATGTTCGACAGGGAAACTTTATCCAGTATTGCTTCTAATGGACTGTTAGGTTAAGTGAGCGAACGAACGAGCCTTGGGATAAATGGTAAGGTGAAGCAGGTGAAGTCTGTTTGAATGTCCTACTATTGTAGGTGGATGCCCTCATATTGGCACATACTAGACTCTTTTTAAGTTTTGAATATATTTTGTAAGTTGCATTAAGCGATTATGAGCCATTTCAGACTATTTTGTCCCGTAAGAGTCCTTGAATGTATACGTCAGAAATGTATTTTTTTCTAAAACGTTTGCATATTTTAGACATGCGTATACCATATCTGACAATGTCATGCAAGTAGATACATATTGGGGGGAATCACACATGTCATGCATGTCTGATCAACATGCTGAACTACTTGCATTCCAATTACATCGATGACACTTTCCAATCTCCGGCCAACCTTTAGCTCCTGTGGAATATGACCTTGGTCTCCACCCATTGTGCCGAGTGACTGCTTTCTTACATCGAAGAAACAAACTAAACGCAACCAACCGTCCGAATACTGCCAGCCAACTATAAGATTGGTGCTAACCATAAGATTCAGACCAAAGAGGGCAAAGGCAGTCGCGACGCTAGAGAGGGGTCATGGGGGAATGCTCCCTGTCAGAAGTCTTGCTCCCCAAATCCCTCAGTAAAAATCAAAAATTAAGAAAATTTCCACTTTCACCCGACTTGAAGCCATTTGCAATTTCTGAGTCAACACAATGACTGTATGAGGATCACAGCCAAATCGTGTTCCTGGAGACCGCTAAGGGGATTCACCATAATCTACTAAAGTCCAGATTGTGATTGCTCAAACATCTTAGTGTGAAGCGTGAAGACCCATAAAGGGTGGAAGTTCAGGGAATGCCTGTAGTTAAAGCTACTATAGTCCGTATGCCTTCGAAGCTTCCTCGAGGCAGTAAAGGAAAATCAATTTTTTTTTAATTTTTTTCAAAAACTGCTCATACTTTTTGGATTCCCCGTGTCATTCCATTCTGAACATGTATACTTTTATACACTTTTTTGGGTGGGTGCGGCGTGCCGCACCCACCCTGTATTCTCTGACTATTGACCTACTTTTTCACATGCCGCAGTGTTGAGAAAATATTCGTGCCGGTTATATCCCAAACACCCACAGAGGTGATAGTTTACGGCGAGTTTTGTAATTATTACTTGATTTTGATATGTAAGTAATACGATAAAGTCGTCATAGGCAGTAATGTGTTTGTATTAAAAGAAATAACAAAAATAATTATTTAAGTAATAGAAATACTATTTGGAAATTGCAGCAAGATTTGCAGATGTTTTTATTTGAACAGTACCAGTTCACCAGTTTTGCTAGTTTTCCTAATCTTTGGGCTAAATTAATAGCATCGTGGAAACCAAACAGTCAATTAATTTATGTCAACATTTCCTTGTTTGACATCGCATGCAAACATTATCTTATTTACATAATGGTTTTGACCTCGAGTCATGAGTGGTGATTCATTGTTTAGGCCAAGTAAAATAAATAACGTGTATATCGTCCCCGCCCTCTCCGATTTTTGGAGATTTTCAAATATTTTAGTTATTTTTCCTATTTGCTTCCTTACTTTGTTTATAAAATTGTTGTGATGAAATGACATGTTTAGAAGTTCTTGGTTATCATTTATAAACACATTGCAAACACTTTCTTCAAGCTAGGGGTAGGGCTTTGGGGAAATAACAAAAATATTAGGGGCCTCCTCGATTTTATGATGTGTTGACAAACATTTGCCATTGCAATTTTACACAGAAATGAATGGTAAAACAATAACACGATAACAAATAATAAGGACCTCCCTCACCAATTTTTGAAAAGTCCGGACATATACATTTTTTTTTTACTTGGCCTTAATTGGCATACTCCTCTAAATATTTTACCGCAAAGTCCTATGGTGGAGGGCTATTTTGTTGTGTAGTCCTACAAAGGTGGGTGACTAAAAAGTAGCCTGTTGGTACATGTTTTACTGTACAGTCCTATGGTGTGGGTTTTTATTTTTTTATTTTGTTGTCCTAATTCGATTGCTCTTAGTTCGTTATTTATATAACTTCAAACACAAACCTTCTTAGGGATGCACCATTAGATTATCAGGGTGGGGTAGGAAGTTTTTCAAAAAAAAACAAAAAAAACTTCACCCACTTCATGAGCAAAAAAAACAACTTTCCCCACCAACTATAAAAAATAAAAAACTTTCCCCGACCCCAACTTCCTACCCCCCCTCTCAGTATCAAATGGTGCGTCCCTTAGTTTAATTCTTTCAATCAAAATTTCACTCCTCTGCTAATGATGACAAGTGATAATCGAAGTAATACTGCATTAGGCCAAATACAAAAATAAACATGTTTCACGTCCCTCCCTCCTTTTTGGAGGTTCCTTCAATTATATTTTTATATTTTGCAATTCAGTTATAACTTTTTAAAAATTATGTCTAGGGAGTTGAGATGCTTTCTATAGCCTTCTCAATATACAAGAAACAATTTGGAAGGTTTCGAGATCATTAGAGGGGGCCTACCCATCAGAACAACAAATAAAAAGAGGCCTCCTCCTTTTGCAGGCATTATTGTGCATGCTAAAATAGCTCTAAATATGGGTATTTACATTGATTCTGCGATACAAAATAAAAAGGCCCCTCCTACTCCTTTTTTTCAAAAACCTGGACGTGAAACATGTTTTTTATTTTACTTGGACTTATCAATATGGAACTACACCTTTATCTTGACAATTCATTTGCTCGCCCTATTCCTTTTAAAGGAATTTTTATTTATTGTGAACTTGACTTACTCATTCTTTCATTTCTCTTGACAATTTTTCATTTGCCCACCCTATTCCTTTTAAAGGAATTTTTATTATCAGTATTACGTTTCGAGATACAATGAAAAACAATATCCTATGATTTACTGCGTCGAGGAAGGCGTACAGACTATACTACCTTAGAACCCAATTTGAAGCCATTGAAAATATTTTAGCCAATTCAATTACTGTATAATGTTCCTGTTGCAAATTCCGGAAGAAAGATTGTGATTGCTCAAACACCTATCGCTAAGTCCCGTAAAGGGAGAAAGGTAAGGGAAGGTCTGAAGTTAAAGCTTCTAGTAGTTAAGGGAATCGACGTCAATCACGTCTATGCTATATCAAAAGAGATTAGGGTATGTTTTGCATGTTTTAAAGGAAATTTGTAAATGTCTACAGATCCGGGAGCTATCCAAGCACGATAAAAATGTCATCCCTGTTGCCTTTCACATCCTACGACGGGTGACGATTGTTGGACTCTGAAGATTAAAGACTCTGGTGGTAGTCGGCAATGGTGTACTTCTTTCTAAAAAAATTAGGACGTTACTTTTCTAAAACTATGACTAAATCTCTTACAACACCAAGGAAACATTTTGTAAATCTCACTGGAGGATTTTGTGAAATTTCGTTTGATCCGCTCCCACGTAATTGAGTAGCGAACACTTTGTTTTGTATTAAATTACTTTTTTTCCAGTAGGCTTTTATGTTTTTTTATAACACTCACACCCACACACTTGATGAAATAGAGTGTGCAAAATGTTTTAATAAAGTAAGATTTTGTAGAAAAGAGTCCAGTATTGATATATGAATTGTCAATGTTTGGCTGTCGTCTGCTGTAGTCCCATGTGGCTTGATTAACAATAGAATCATCTACGGTGGTTTCCGAATCTTACCTTTCAGATCTGAAATATTAATAATGATTCAACACATGAAAAATGCATTCAGGCGAGTACAAACAAGTTGATGGTGGAATAATCTCATTCGATTTTGAGTTAGGCATTTACGTTACATCTGTAATATACTGCGCCAATAAAGTATCCTTACACTTGGAAAAATAATCACAATTTCCAAACTGAACAATATTGGGTTAAATTTGTTTTTTCAATAGATGCACTATCTAATCCTGCACATTATGACACCACATTGAATCCAATGTGACCTCAAGAAGTAAAGTTACAAGCAATTGAATAGACGAAGGTCCAGTTTTAAAAGTGACAAACTGGCCTATGCAAGGCGCAAAAATGATTCCAACAAGCGAAACAAAGAGACAACACAGTTTCTTCAATGGAGCGTTATTTAAAGCAGTTTTTATTTCAGTTTTGCTTCTCTGTACTTTTCATAACTTTCATTTTATTTGTCAGTTCTTTTGTTTCAGTTTTCTTTTGTTCCTTTTGTTTTAAATTTTAAAAAGCCAAATGCCTAAATTAGCCATTCACCACTCTCAAACCAGATGTCTAGTATGTGGAGTTTTGAATAGGCCAGTTTGTCACTTTTAAAACTGGACCTTCGTCTAATCAAATGCTTGTAACTTTGCTTCTTGAAGTCACTTTGGATTCAATGTGGTGTCATAATTTGCAGGATTAGATAGTGATCTATTAAAAACAAATTTACCCCAATATTATCCAGTTTGGAAATTGTGATTATTTTTCCAAGTGTAAGGATACTTTATTGGCGCAGTATATAATGTATTCATGGTATTAGGGGCTATGCAATTGTAATGTGTACGGCGATGAATTCTCAATGTCGAATCTTTCTTTGCTGTTATACTTTTCTTGCTCTTATTACGCGTTTCACAGTATTGTAGTTGGTTTTGCAATCCCCGGTGGAAATCATGATTCAATCTGAAAACGTTACAATATTGCTAAAACGACTCAGTTATAAAGACTCGTTATAAAACTATAGCTATTTAATTCAAAATTGATGACATTCAAATGGATAGCTTCAAACATTTAAAACAATTGACAAGAAACGGGTCAAATGCCTGTAGCTTTTTTTAAAAGATATCTGCAAGGTGAAATGTAACGCTATCAACGTCTTTCTGACGATACACTTGTTATCTTGATAACCCAATTTTCATCAGTTCCTGATGTAGATTTTGGAGTGGTCGTGTGTGATCAGGTTCTGGGTCTTATCTGCTTTGGCTGCTGGCTGTAATGTAAAACAGTCAATTATAATGAACAAAGTCAATGATTATGTGTGAAGTCGATGACAATGTGCAGAGTCAACGATCGAGTGTTTCACTGCAGCATCAGACATCTATATCCTGCGGGTGTTTGCTACAAACTATAACAAGACATGGGATGTCCCACGGGGATGTCTGCAAACACAACATGATGAGTTTGAGCTGTTGAATTAAAATTTGAGAATCTTTTAATCAACTTTCGTTTCATGCAAATGTCAAGTGTCTTCGGCAAATTGAAAAACAATGAGAAATTCCAAGTGACAGGATCAAAACTGTTAATAAATTTCAATCATTAGAAAGTCCGAATAATCTTGTCTGAACTTGTGTGCTATGAAGTTGTGTAACCCACGTAACTAATTCCGTTTGCATGGCAATAGTCTAAGTGTCTAACTTGAAATAGATAAGGTAACCAGTAGATATTGTAGGTGACTTACTTGGTATGCTATCTACTGCTGACCACGATACGGATGATATACATACTTTGGATTAGGGTGTTAGTATATGACATATAGGCCTACTTGCAAACTACTAGTACTACTGATCAGGTTGTTGATGATCTACTGTTTTGATTTTGCACGTTTATAATAGGATGTGGATGACATATTTGATATGCTATCTGCTGAGCAATATGTGTCTGATATATTTGAGACGCTCATCTGCTGATCTCGTTATTAATGCATGACATTAGTATGCTAGCTACTGCTGTCAGATTGATTTTGGTGTACATGATGACGTACTTGATATACAATCTACTTCTGATCAGAGTGTGGATGAAAAATCGGTATGCCTGCACCTGTTGCTGACCAGGTGTGGATGATATATTGTAGAGGCTATCTACGTCTGCTTTGGGTGTTGATAGCATACTGCTATCTACTACTGCCCATGGTGTGGATGACCACGATGACTGCTGCTGATAAGGATGTGGGTGACATATTTTAGACGTTATAGCCGTCTGTTCCCTGTTCACATGCATATACCTCAAATTTGTGATTGAAAATATCCAAACACTACTAGGCAGCGGAATACAGAGACACATAAACAACATCCGTTATGCTGGTGATACAACCCTTGTGGAATTTGTATTCGAAATTTCCACCAATTTAACATTCATTTTGAAAGTCTATAGTCAATGGGTGATGAAAATCAACCTTAAGAACGGCAAGATCATGTCAAAAGACCCACACCTAACACTTGACAGACAACACTTACAAAGTGGTAGACTTTGTTTCTGGGTAGTAATGTGCAGGTGGATATCAAACGACGCACAACACACTGCACAAGGTCACTCAAAATGAGGTTCTTCAGAGCCGTTATTCTCCCTATTGCTAACTATTATTTAACTTCGCGTAAATCAGACCAAAGTAAGCTTGAAGACCATTCTGGAAGAAGTAGCCTAACGACGGAAAAATGTTGTCCGTATCAACCACCGTCTTCCTTCTACCAGAACGACCTCGCTGTCCGTAGCCTACCAGGTCGCCCGCCTACAAGATGGAAAAACCAAATACAACACAACATATAGGGATGCCGCTGCTGGATGTGGAACATCAAGCCAATTACGGCAGACTTGAGTAGAGGAGAATGATTCGGGGACACCAAATTGTGGCAATGAGTCAAGTAAATCAAAGCCTACTGTTGATCAGAGTGTGGATGATATTATACATGAGATGCTATAACTGCGAATAGCATGATACGTGTAATATACTGCTGAATAGGATGTGGATGGCCTGCTGTATGGCTTCTCAGAACTTATTAGGGTGTGGATGACATGTTTGGTATGCTATCTATCTTGTCTATATCTGATCAGGTTGTGGATGCCATTCTCTACTGCTGATCATTGTGTGGATGATCTAATGCTATATACCGATGATATACTTGGTATGCTTCATATACATGTATTTCACCTGACGACAAAAAACCCTGATAGCTGTAACCTTTAAAGCAAGAACGTGACAAAATTGTCAATTCTCGTATTGATATGAAATTGACTTTAAATACTTCTCAATTCAAATCAAATTTAATATACAGGGTGTCTCAATAAAAATAGGCCCTGTGGATCGGGGGATATAATTTAAAATATCAGCCGTAAAATTAAAAGTTTCTTGCAGATTCAAAATCATTGAAGTGTCTTCTATAGATTGGTGCATAAAGCATCAAAATCCGTTCACGCGTCACTGAGATAATTGGGAAACTACAAATAGACTAATTTTTGGACCTTTCCAATGGGACAATACACATTAACAATAATGTGACTGCATTGTAATGCATTTAGAATTGACGAAATTAATGAAGTTAAGGGTTGACTAAGTATTGTTGGTCGAAACAGTCAAAAATATCGATTTTCATTATATTAATCAATATATTATTGAATAATAACACCTTGATGTTTTGCAAAACTTCATACTTTGAAAACTTGCTAGATTTATTGTTGTTTATGAGTTATGTACGTTTTACAAAAGTGATGTTGTTTCATCCCTATTTACAACATAACTCGAGAACCACAGGACCTACAAAAGTATATCTGTAATAGCAATGCAATGTTTGCCAAAGCTCACTACCATTCGCAATATGATGTGAACAAAGTATTCTGGTGTGAACTACCAAATCAAAATAGTTTGAAATAGTGTAAAACCTTAACTCCCAGTGTTGCTATGTAGGAGATAACTTGCCTGGTCAGCAACTATGCCTCTCTTCGGTTATTTCACCATCAATGCTATCACTTGGACATTTCATTTTAAGGGAACGAATTTCTTTTGAATCAAATATTTCAGCCACTTCAATATAAAGTTCAGCCCTACTGTATGGTTAACAGATGTATGAACAGCGACATTTTCACGTATTTTTTGTGGGACCTGAGAGCACATCGGACATATCGAATTGCATTTCGAAATCCTTCTGATATCAATTTCTTTTTAAATTCGCGATTTAATGCCAAATTGTATAAATTTAATGATATGTACGTATACTTAAAGTGTATGTAACTGGGACAAAAAGCCGTCTATCATATGAACATTTTGACCCTTCATATTGAAGATAAAATTTTTTTCCCCGAAACACAAAAAACACAAAAAACGGTCTTTTGGGGAAAAACTCGATATCTTTAATATGAAACGTGTACATATCATTAGATTTATGAAGTTTACTTCGAGGATGGTTAAATACGGTATCAAAAATACAAAAAATATCAAATTTTAACCATTTGCATAAAATGTGTGTTATATCGCAAATTTCAAAAAAATATTTGATATCAGAAGGACATTCCTCGCATTCAGAATTCAATTCGATATTTCTGATGTGCTCTCAAAAATTACTGCGCAAACGTTGCTATCCGAGCCTTTAACCCAAAGCGAAACGTGTGAAGAACATTCTTTGGGAGATTGATTGATTGATTTTGAACTCCGACTCAGCAACACTTGGCGTTTCCTTTTATTTCTTTTATAATAAACTACACATTTCTGTTTATGTGTATTACCCTCATTGGAATGGTCCAAAAATGTGTCTCTTTGTACAAATTTAATTAGCTCAGTGACGCGTGAACGGATTTGGATAATTTTTGCACCATTGTTAAGCAGACACTGTATGGTTTTTTAATCTTTAAGATTTTTTTATTTTACTGCCGATATTTTAAGTTATGCACCAATTTCCATAGTGCCTATTTTTATTGAGACACCCTGTATTACGTACACTAAGGTGAATTATTGCAGGTCATTGATTTTGAAGAGACATTTGCATGTTTAAAGTATAGTACCCAGTAAAGTTATGTAACTTAAGAATAAAATCATTCGTTACTAGTTTAAAAAAACAACATTGTCATACTTGTCACAATAAACATCGTCATGGTTATATTGGTGTTCACAATGATATACCATACCAAATTATCCCGCTCCCCAAAGCGGAATATAGTACTATTATCCGAGATACGAGTCGTAAAACATGATTTGGAATTTACTAAACGATGTACAATAATGTACTTATCATGCTTATTGGAGGTTTTTGCCAAAACATAGAAATATGTACTTTTTGAATTTGAAACGCAATCATCTACTGCTGATCAGGATGTGGATGACATACTTGATATGTTATCTACTGCTGATGAGGGTGTGGATGACATACTTGATATGTTATCTACTGCCGATGAGGGTGTGGATGACATACTTGATATGTTATCTACTGCTGATGAGGGTGTGGATGACATACTTGGTATGCTATCTACTGCTGATCAGGATGTGGATGACATACTTGATATGTTATCTACTGCTGATGAGGGTGTGGATGACATACTTGATATGTTATCTACTACTGATCAGGATGTGGATGACATACTTGATATGTTATCTACTGCTGATGAGGGTGTGGATGACATACTTGATATGTTATCTACTGCTGATGAGGGTGTGGATGACATACTTGATATGTTATCTACTGCTGATCAGGATGTGGATGACATACTTGATATGTTATCTACTGCTGATGAGGGTGTGGATGACATACTTGATATGTTATCTACTGCTGATGAGGGTGTGGATGACATACTTGATATGTTATCTACTGCTGATGAGGGTGTGGATGACATACTTGATATGTTATCTACTACTGATCAGGATGTGGATGACATACTTGATATGTTATCTACTGCTGATGAGGGTGTGGATGACATACTTGATATGTTATCTACTGCTGATGAGGGTGTGGATGACATACTTGATATGTTATCTACTGCTGATCAGGATGTGGATGACATACTTGATATGTTATCTACTGCTGATGAGGGTGTGGATGACATACTTGATATGTTATCTACTGCTGATGAGGGTGTGGATGACATACTTGGTATGCTATCTACTGCTGATGAGGGTGTGGATGACATACTTGATATGTTATCTACTGCTGATGAGGGTGTGGATGACATACTTTATATGTTATCTACTGCTGATGAGGGTGTGGATGCCATACTTGATATGTTATCTACTGCTGATGAGGGTGTGGATGACATACTTGATATGTTATCTGCTACTGATCAGGATGTGGATGACATACTTGATATGTTATCACTGCTGATGAGGTGTGGATGACATACTTGATATGTTATCTACTACTGATCAGGATGTGGATGACATACTTGATATGTTATCTACTGCTGATGAGGGTGTGGATGACATACTTGATATGTTATCTACTGCTGATGAGGGTGTGGATGACATACTTGATATGTTATCTACTGCTGATCAGGATGTGGATGACATACTTGATATGTTATCTACTGCTGATGAGGGTGTGGATGACATACTTGATATGTTATCTACTGCTGATGAGGGTGTGGATGACATACTTGATATGTTATCTACTACTGATCAGGATGTGGATGACATACTTGATATGTTATCTACTGCTGATGAGGGTGTGGATGACATACTTGATATGTTATCTACTGCTGATCAGGATGTGGATGACATACTTGATATGTTATCTACTGCTGATGAGGGTGTGGATGACATACTTGATATGTTATCTACTGCTGATGAGGGTGTGGATGACATACTTGATATGTTATCTACTGCTGATGAGGGTGTGGATGACATACTTGATATGTTATCTACTACTGATCAGGATGTGGATGACATACTTGATATGTTATCTACTGCTGATGAGGGTGTGGATGACATACTTGGTATGCTATCTACTGCTGATGAGGGTGTGGATGACATACTTTATATGTTATCTACTGCTGATGAGGGTGTGGATGACATACTTGATATGTTATCTACTGCTGATGAGGGTGTGGATGACATACTTGATATGTTATCTACTGCTGATCAGGATGTGTATGACATACTTGATATGTTATCTACTGCTGATAAGGGTGTGTATGACATACTTGATATGTTATCTACTGCTGATGAGGGTGTGGATGACATACTTGATATGTTATCTACTGCTGATCAGGATGTGGATGACATACTTGATATGTTATCTACTGCTGATGAGGATGTGGATGACATACTTGATATGTTATCTACTGCTGATGAGGATGTGGATGACATACTTGATATGTTATCTACTGCTGATGAGGGTGTGGATGACATACTTGATATGTTATCTACTACTGATCAGGATGTGGATGACATACTTGATATGTTATCTACTGCTGATGAGGGTGTGGATGACATACTTGATATGTTATCTACTGCTGATCAGGATGTGGATGACATACTTGATATGTTATCTACTGCTGATGAGGATGTGGATGACATACTTGATATGTTATCTACTGCTGATGAGGGTGTGGATGACATACTTGATATGTTATCTACTGCTGATCAGGATGTGCATGACATACGAGGATTGGTCAATAATATCCCGCAACTACCATTTATCTCCGCTCATGCATGACTTAAATTATGATTATTACTTACCATCAATAAAATTTGTCTTTCAAAACACATAACAGTTAATATTAGAGTACCTTTAATTACGTAATCTCATTTGCATAAAGTCATTGCTATATGTGCACTAAAAAGTTGTCAACATTGGCGGGAAATTTGAACTGTAGTTGAGGAACGTGAAATAAAAAGAAGCAGAAGTAAGGACCAAAGCAGTTTACAAGCCTTATTTTTGGTATGAGGTAGTCTAAGTATATTCAATTGATTATTGTGAAAGAAGAGATGTATCCGTCAACAGATGAAGAAAGGGATCGTCTTTGAACTTCACCAAAAAATAGGCCTTAACGACAAACAAAAATAGTGTGAAAATCGTGAGAAAAGAGCCCACACGGTTGAAGCGAAAATCCAAATTATCTCCAAAATGAAACAAAAACAAATATGATTTTTGGTATGGTATGAGAGATCATAGTCAGGACAATAGAAATTGTTGCAATAAAAATAGAAATATGCGCATGCGTTGATGGTATGCATGATTAAAAGTACCAAGAATGTATGAAAAAAAGTAAATTTCATCAAAAAAGCGCTAAAAATATGACTAATACAATGTTTGCGGAACAGTAGCTATGTGAGTGAATTGATATACTAAGTCTTATGCTAAAATTAGGCATACAGTTTTAAATTCAAATGTCTTATTCAATCCAGAGCCTCTCTATTGTGTGCTACTTTGATTACAAAAACATGACCTTTTGAAAACAAAGGGTTCATTAAGAAAGAAATGTTTGTGATGTCACCACATGTGACCTCCCTTTTTGATAATCAGTAGGCCTATATACCCAATCGAACCCGGTAAATTTTGTCATCGATTAATCTTTCTATCTCTTATTATGTAAAGAACAATGGGTGATAAAGCCTACTCAAAGATATATATATTCAACATGATCCCTTATTTTTAATAAAAATGGTATAGGTCTAAAAAGAGTACGGCATCATTTCTATGTTATCGGTCTACAAAGTTGCAAAAACCGCGAAAGATTCCATACTTTTATTCTAGTCATATTTGCTAATATCATTACGTAATCAAGTATTCAACATCGCTAATACATATTTGTTTTGAAAGACAAAAGTACAAACTTGTATTTAGTAACAGTCATCCAAGTCATGCATGAGGGGAGATATACCATAGTAGCGGGAACTTATTGACCAGCCCTCGTACTTGGTATGCTATCTACTACTGATCAGGATTTGCATGACATACTTGGTATGTTATCTACTGCTGATCAGGATTTGCATGACATACTTGGTATGCTATCTACTGCTGATCAGGATGTGCATGACATACTTGGTATACTACTTCTGCTGATCAGGATGTGCATGACATACTTCATAATGTTATCTACTGCTGATCAGGGTGTGGATGACATACTTGGTACGCTATTTACTGCTGATCAGGATGTGGATGAAAAGGTGTCAAGTTTATAATTTGAGCTGGTAGATCAACGAACTGTTCACGCTTAAATATAACGTTTACCTTACTGTCGTAGTGTGTGCCGCCGATCGATGATTAATACGCCTTATAACCGGAGGCTTCTATGGGAAACGAATTTATATAAGGCGTGACGTTAGATCATGAAAAAGCGTCCTTTCATATTTCAATTGTCTATGAATATGTGTTTCCTAGATCCTTTGAATCCTACTTTACTTTTACAATGGAAAAACACATATAATAACAATATAGCCCACGTAGCCTGCAAGAATGCGGTAATGGTAAATCGTTCATGTTGATAACTATCTGGGACGGTTCAAACCAGAGTCTGATACCTATCGCTTTCATAATGTTAGATTTATGTACCTACATGACACAGGGAGAAGCACAGTGTAACTGTTTAATATTCAAAGGACATTCACCCAGTGTGGTTACACTTGGACCATGTTTAACCTAACCATGCCGCCCGTGCATAATAAACGTTTAGCTTACAATGATACAATCCCTTGTGGCATGAGAGTATGTGTCCTGGAAGTTAAAATACATTTGAGTTCAGAATCACAGGGACAATTTCCTGACGAAATTGAGAGCATTCTGCCCCCTCCCCCATACAAAAACAAAACAAAAAGCATTAAGCGTGGTTTAAAAAGGATAGGAAGTGGTTCTTAACCAAATTGTTTTATCAGCTATTTGACTTCGAAATGCCGTTGTTTCTTACTCTTTTTCGAATAGCCCTTGTTTTTTTGCTTTCATTTTCATAGTTTTGCTGATCAGAATCTGACTTTTATATTAACGCAACACGCGCCGCTACATCAGCAACTTGTACGGGAGGATTATGACAATGACATTTCTGTACAACAGGCAACTTTTGCAACGTATTCCACATGACACAGTATATCATCAATCTACATCATATCGCCAACAAGACTGTCGACCCATTCGAAAAATTGTTTTTCGTGTTTTTGAAAATAATTTCAAAGTGTTTTCTTATCACTTTATTCACGGTCCTTTACGATTCTCTCTATAGACTCATTAGGAAAGCGATATAGTTCACCTGTCTTTGACAAAAAAAAACCCTGATAGCTGTAACCTTTAAAGCAAGAACGTGACGAAATTGTCAATTCTTGTATTGATATGAAATTGACTTTAAATACTTTGGTTGGCGGCAAGAGGAGCCAAGATTTCTCAATTCAAATCGAATTTAATATATTACGTACATTAGGGTGAAGTAGCGCAGGTCATTGATTTTGTAGAGATATTTGCATGTATAGAGCATAGTACCCAAGGTCTTTTGTATATCAAAAACGTGACTTAAAAATATAATCATTCGTTTTACTGGTTTTTAAAAACAATGTTGTCATACTTGTCACAATAAACATCGTCATGGTTATATTGGTGTTCACAATGATATATCATACCAAATCATCCCGCCCCCAAAGCGGAATATAGTACTATTATCAGAGATACTAGACACGATTTAGAGTTTACTAAACGATTTATTTGTCCAAGAATCGTCACTAACTTGAAGAACATGAAACTGGAATGTGAAATACTTGAGTGCCACAAATTTAAATTGTTTATATAAATAATAATTTTATAAATTAAACCATATTTTAGTTTCCTGAAACCGGTCCTGAAATTGTACAATACTGTACATATTGGAGGTGATTTTAAACTATTTTTGCCATTGCCTTTAAACATATAGGAATATGTACTTTCTGAATTTGAAATGCAATTATTAATTTTTTTCAAATCTTTGAATGAAAAACTATTGAATTTAGGATTTGGTATTAAAATACCTTTTGATTTACTTTAATCCACTTTAGTTTTCAAGAATCTGGTCCACTCGTACTGTGGAATTACAGTCTTTATTCTGAAATTCAATCAATCTTTTGAACACAACGTAGCTAGCGATACTCTGGATAAACATTTGACTTAACATTTAATTAATAGAATAGTATTAAAGTTTTATAATATTTATGAAGTCATAAGCCAGGAAAATCAAGAATGGGAAAGAAGTAGTAACTTTTGCGGAAAACATTTTAAAGGGGGGTAACCCTATCGGTTTAGGATATGGATTCTCTTCAAACTTACATACAATGTCAAATATTGTCCCTTTATCAATCTATATGAAAACAGGAACAATTTCAGCATAAATGTGAATAATTAGCATATTAGCAAGCCAATACACTGGTACGCGTGAATTGCATTCTGGTCAGGCATTCCGAAACAACGGCCGAGCGCATGTCCCGGTGGAAACAGGAAGTGTTCGCCTTGGCACTGAAAACCGGCTCGCCCCTGTACACTTTTATACCCTCTATTCAAACTGATTAATCTTAAAAAACATTACATATCACTGCGCTCATTATCATTCTTGACAAGATAGCCCATGCTGTATTTACTTCGCTTAATTATTTCTTTATTATTAGCTATATGATGCACATTTTCACATATTTATGATTTTTCTTTGTTTTATTTTTTAACTAATTTTTTTTTAATGGGGGGAGGTGCTCTCATAATTTTTTTTCATATTCCTCGTATCATGCTTGACAATAGGCCTATAGGTCATGTTTCCTTATTTATTTCGCCTCTTATGTATTTCTTTATTTTTGTTTTTTGTTTTATATCATTATAGCGCCATCTATAGTTTGACATTAGGGGGCCTATTTGATGTATTTTTGCGGACGAATTGGTACTGGGGTGAAGTCTTCCGAATCTATTCCGATTTCATTCTATGACTACCCAAAACTCCCGTGTCGTGTAAAATGCGAACAACTGGTAACCTGTAAAAACCGCTGTGTTTCATGATTTCTCCGGAAATACATCGACTTGGAGCGTCAAATTTCAGGACAGTAATGAGAAAAATAGTATCTATTATTTGATACCAAAACCTCATCAACAATGAAAAAAATCGGGGGGATGATGCTGTCGATCGGGTTACGGACCTTTAATAGTGCTTTAAAATTCGCTAAGTTAGGCCTATTAGCATTGTTTTCAGGGGAACATTTTTAACGGATTTCGGAAGTGAGCCGGTTTTGATTTTCCATTCTTGAGATTGTCTGTTCATCTGTTCAAGGTCGGGTAGCTCATAGTTAAGTGCTGTAGATGCATAAAAATGAAATGTCATCAATTTTATGATATTAATGATGGAAAAAATAAGATACCCATTAGGGAAATGTCAAACGCGTTCAAAAAATTGCCAGGCAATAAGAATACGTTCGAAAAAAATGCAGAAATATCATTACCCTGATAGCTAGTTCCATTTAAAAATGACATCGAAACATTAAAATGTATTCTTTTCGCACAATAAACTGTTTGTAATAATATGCTTGACCAAAAGAACATTATCTAACATGATGCAAGAAATATCCGTTACCGTCTGAAAGAAGGAGAAACAAGGTTGATATTGATCGTTGCGCTAGTTTAGTATTTTTCTGTGAAGTCAAATTGAAAACTGCACTATCAGTCGTAGAAATGGATTCATATAAAAGTGAAATCTTGTTTAATTCTCGACTTATTTTTACTATGAATGTGTCTTTTCTGCACTTTAGTCAGCTATAGTCTTCTAAATGAGAGATAGAGACGATACCGAACCTTGCAGGTTATCTTTAGTTCAACTTTCAATGCACATAATTTGAGAAGATCACATTTGCTATATGACTTGCGCCCTCCAATTTATACCTTTCAGACCTTTGTCGCCAATCTATTCTAGATGAAGGTTAAAAAATCTTGGTTTGATAGTATTAATGTTTTTATTTCTTCGTTTCTTTCTTTTCGATCTTCAGGGTCATAATATGATTATGAAGCGTAAACTATAATAGGGCCGGGACCGGATCCATCACGTTCCTTTTTTACAGCTCAGGATCAGCATTGCGGCTAATATGTGTGTCCCTCCTCATTTGTCAGACATCTCTGATTCCCCCATGAGTCTGAGATAGTTAATGTACCCTTGCAGAAATAGAGACTTAACATAAGAAATGGTAAAATTCTCAAGACACCCAAGCTGAGCAACAACCGTAGCACAGGACGTAGAACATGCCACCTAATCGCCATTTGTGGGCCCTTAATTTGATCATATTACATTAGATGTTTATCAGGACCAAAACACTTGCGGACGGAAGGCCAATAAGAGAATCCCTTTGTTAAAAATTTCACGGTTATCCTCTTTGGCTGAAAGTTCGGTAGTGACATCAATGCTTTTTAGCGATTGCGCTGCCTCTCACAATGTCTTACTTTTCAAAATCGGTGGTTAGTTGTTTGGTTATCAAAAACATCCTTCACCCAATGGAATTTGAGGAGCTGCATAGGTAAATGATGGATTTTATAATAGTGCGGATAGGTTTACGTCAGGTTCGGCTGCAACCGGCCTACTTGATGCGATCTGATTGCGATTCACCAGTGGCAGCGGAATGATAGCGCTTTGAATCCTCTTGAAAATGGCGCTATATAAATCTAAACATTTTTTGCAATTATTTATGAGTCCCTGGAATTGAAAGAAATAGGACATCAGGTTTTCAGCAAAAGCCAAAAAGGTGTTTTACCCCCGGGGGAGGCACTCCCTATCTGAAATGGCAGGGATGTGCCTCGGCCATGTTAAAAGTAGGGGGCATTCAGGTCAAATGTACAATGACAAAAATATGGGGTCATTCAGTACACAACCTAAAAAAATGGGGTCATTCGGTATGAAACTTTGAAAAAAGGATGGTCAACGGTAACAAATTGTAAAATGGGGAGTCATTGGGTACAGGATTGCCAAAAGAGTATCATTAATTACACATAAATAAATGCCAAACTGCGAAAAAACAACTTGGCCACCTTGGAAATTTGAGAAATCTCATTATTTCTGGAGGAGAACACAAATAGGCCTACCACCTAAATTGGGAATTAAAAAGGGGGGTCATTGGGTAGCAGCAAATAGAAAAAAGGGGTCATTGAGTACATGAATTTTTTTTAAAGGGGGTCATTGGGTAATAGGTAGGACCATAACACAAAAAAGGGGGTCATTGTGTACAAGCCGGTTTGAAAAAGGGGGTCTATCCCGAGGCACATGATGCATATCTGTTATGGAAGTGCCCCCGGGGTTTTACCTAAACCTCAAGTATGTAATGTTATTATCTACTGAGGATACTAACAATAGCATAATTACGTAACATTTAATTAATGTTTTGAGCTATCTACTGAAGATAGCAATATGCAAAGTATTCAATCTATTTGGTTCTAAGATTGGATTATTGAAATAGAATCATACATTCATGACATTGGTTGATATTGTCTTGTTTACGTACTATTGCTTAAATTCATAACATTGTTTCATTAACAAATTGAGTTTCATCCTCGGCTGAATTGTTGAAATAATAATCATGATAACAGTGCTGCTGAACACTAAATCTGCATTCTCTTTAATGGGTTCTTTGGTGTGACATTAGGGGTTAAATTATCAGTGTGAGCCAAATCTAAAAGTTGTCCTACGGTCCCAATCCCTGTGATTCTGATCCACATTTTAATCACATGAGGCCAATCTTAGTGAAGGTGCTTAAAGAGTAATGAATGTCTTAAAAGTGAATGGATTTCTCGCTTGAAAATCCACGAAATTGTGATTGAAACATAATTCATTGGTCATTCAAATGAACAAGATAAGACACAAAAAATGAATTTTTTAAAGAACTAATTATACCGAGAATGCAGACTCGGTGGAATGGGCCAATCACTAAAACTTTTTTATATAAAATATATTTTCGGGATCCTGCTGCCGATCGAATAGAAATTAAATTAAATTAAACTAAATTAAATAATTTTTTTTTGAAATTTCATGCCATTTCGGAGTTTGGAGTGATTTTGAAATATCAGTACGGAATTTACCCTATTGTCATGGCAGTACAGTCGAACATCTGGTCATATGGCACTAAGACATCATAATATCGAGTTTGCTGGTGAGCAAGACGAATATAATTTAAAACCATTAACCTCATTCTGTTCATTTTCAAGTTATATTACGTACATACCCCACTTCCAAAATAGATTGCATCATTTTTATACTCCTTTAAACAAGTCATCTGATAAGGAAATTAGAACGACAAAGGATGTTTAACAACTTCTGGACAAGTTTACAATTGAAACATTACACAAAACTGTAAATATCTATTGACTTTGACATATAATTTGTTAAAAGTCTGTTGCCTGTAATCTTGAGATGACACAAACACGCACGCAGATGGGTGGTTAATCAAGGAACATTGTCGTTTATTTTCAGATGCATCATGCATCAAACACCATCGATACCCAGGCGGGCCGGCATCAGTATCTGTTTGCATGTCTTGGGCAAGGCCTGACGGACGGATGTGACAAATCCTATCTATGATCGTCAGAGTGATGTGTTTTCTCGAAAGTTAGAACGATTTATGATGAATGATGGGTGATCATGGTGATTAGGATAAAATATCAAAAATTGCAATGTAGCACAGCTATGTAGAGCGATATGTCTCCAGATGTTCTCTGCGTAGGGTATGTTGTTTATGAAGTCGTATCGCCGGGGAAAAAGTTGCTGTCATACTTGCCAAATTTATGAATTCTGAAATTGACACATGGTGACAGACTTTTTTCATAGTAATAATTAACTTTTTAGTCCTTTATCTTTTCCTTTTTAATACCCGTGGCCCCGTACTGGTTGAACCAAAATGGTTATCAAATTAGCAAAGCCAAGGGTAGCTGGTTGGAGTTTCGTTGGCACGTGCATTTTATTACGTTACGTGGTTTTTGAAATAAGATAATATAGTCAACTAGTATCACCCAAAATAACTTGTAAAATATCATTTTCACGGTCGTTTGATGTGATTATTTCGGACAAAACGTAACACAATTTTCAATTCTAGACCTTTACAATACCAATAGCTATCACACTAATATACACATACATATTTTAGCTATTTTAAACTTGGATTTTATTTTTGTGATCAAAATTTCCTGGATATTAATGGGCAAATTGAGGGCGCTATTTATATATATTTTTAATTTAATTTAGCCCAATAATATTAATTATTCCTTTCATTTTATGATAAAAGTGTCTACTCCTTGTAAAGATGCAAACACGATTTAAGATAAATAGCGCCATCGTTGTCAACTTTGCTTTAAAATGAATACAGTTCTATATGCCATCAAACAACCGTGTGTTCAATTCAATGGTTTGGATATAAAAAGTTTTGTTCTTTGAATACATGCTCTTGGAGGTCTTACTGCAGATGCTCGAACTGCAGGCTTATTTAATTTGAGATGGGGCTGTGATGGGTTTTTGGGTTTTTTCCCCCATAAATTGTTTTCAAAAATCGAAAGGTTGGATGGTCCTAGAGGTGATTTTGCACCTATTTGTCCCATTCTTTTCACTGGCATTTTATTCTATTTACTTTGTCTTGATTAGTATGTGCAATATTTATAGATAATATATTTGTCTTTGTAATTGTATATGAGCCAGTAATGAAGCATAATAAATAAATAAATAAATAAATAAATAAATAAATAAATAAATAAATAAATAAATAAATAAATAAATAAACAAACAAACAAACAAACAAACAAACAAACAAACAAACAAACAAACAAACAAACAAACAAATAAATAAATAAATAAATAAATAAATAAATAAATAAATAAATAAATAAATAAATAAATAAATAAATAATATAACACCAAGCTTATTTTGGCGGTCATTAAATACCAAAAAGTATCCGGATACCTTTAAAGTTTACGAAAAACTAACACATCATCACCGCCCTGTTATGGCCCGATTTCTGAATACGGTATGTAGTTCGGCTTTCAAGTTGTCGAAGGAAAATCTCAAAGGCGCACAAAGCTTCGATAATGTTAGAGCTATACTGTTGAGAAATGAGTACATTGAATATTTCAGACAGATTCAATAACAAAGGGAATACCAAGTTAAATATTGCATCCATCAGAACTAATTACAAAGCAATAAGCGCGTGCCAGATTCCATTTTAAGTAAATGTCTTTTTGTGAATTTGATGCCGGTGATTTGTGCAAACCACCTGGGAAATCAGTAGTTATAAGAATATACTTTCAATATATTACTAAAGCATTATAAAACAAGAACAATTTTGACGCTGAAAATGTCAGAGTATCAAGGGGTGAATATGTATTCTATTTCGAGACGACTTTCACGTTGCATCTAATTTCGGGCATTTGAAATGGCTATAAAAGTATGTTTCGATATTTTGATGCAATCTCTTGCAGATGATATAAATATTCTACTTTTTATTCTTTAAAAATAACAATTCTGGTACTCACATTAATCAGTGTACTTAGGTTATATTGATGCGCTTTTATAAATATGCACGTGACTCATGTGCACGACATACCAAGACCAGCAGGCGTGACCAAATCCTCATGCATTGACCACTATACAGAAAAGGATAGGAACTCTGTAGATTAATACCATCAAATTCTAGTATTAATTGAATAGCAAAATTATTACACATGGGGATTCGAATTTGTAATATCTTATCAAAACGACATTTTGAAAGTATTTGACGACGCAAAAAATATTCAACGACGGAAACGTTTACAATATAATCACAAAGTTGAACAAAATAGACAATTTTGCTGAGGACACGTGCGTATTTATAAAAGCGCATAACCGAAGTACACTGTTACTGGATGAGTTAGGCCTGGGTGCTCAATCTCGCCGATTAACTCTTCGGCGTGCCCGGAACCTGAGCCGCAGACCCACGCCGATGCACATATACTGAGAAGTAAAATACTGTTGTGATATGCACTAACAAAAATGTGTGTCTGCTCGATGAAAAGCCATGTTCAGTCACCCGTTCATCGTCTTGATCGGCTCAACTCCTGCATTTCTCGCAACCGGCTTATAACACTAGACAACAATACCCTTACAAATTAGTGTCCCTTAGTGCGTTGATTCTTTGCTGGATTATATTGACTGATCCGCAAATTGCTCACGGTGAGTAAACTCAAGTAAGTACTACAATAAACATTAATGTAAACGTTTCGAGTAATGAATGACAAACCGCAGAACAAGAAGATGGCAAGATGTTGCGAACTCGATGCCTAAACTGCTCGCGATTTCGCAACCAGGGATATGGCAACGCTATATTAATTCGTCGGCGTACTGCGGCTTGAAACTGCAAGCCGCAGGAGAGCCATCGAAATGCTCCGAGACGCCGCAGAGTTAATCGGCGAGATTGAGCACCGGGGCCTTACATTACTTAAGAAATTGGTATAATGAACCAAAGGCTTATCATGTTTACAATTTGTCAGGATCAAACATACTTTGAAATGAACAGGCGGTACGTGGTCGTTGACACATGTGATAAATAATTGTTACAGGGTGTAGCGCATAACATAACATGTCTTTGATTTTTATGGAAATAAAATATGAATGAATGAATGAATGAATGAATAAAAGGCCCGATGTACAGTAAGAAAAACAAGTCAAGGGCAGGTGGACGTCGAAATCGACCAGAAATTGCGGTAAATATATTATTTCAGTGATTTATGGGCCAAAGTAGTGTAAAAATGGAATTGAGTGTCTATCCACAAACGTTCGAATTTTAATTGAAGGATTCACAAGGAAACAACCGTAGCTTTAAAAGGTACATAAAATACGATAATGCGATTTTTACAACATAACAGGAAATGTTAAGTAGTTACGGAAATCGATAGAGGGAACTTGGGACTGTCCGTAAAATACATATGACTGTGTACGACAGGTGAATAGTAGCTGGACTATCATTTATTTATATTTTTGTCAATTCAAATAGCTTCAAGCGTACCACTTTTAACACATCAGAAAGGGGAATTAATTCACACTGTTATCTTCAACGCCGTCGTATTTCCTAAAATAGGATATTCTAAATGTCACTGAAGCTAAATATAAGTAGTTTTCTTTTATAGTATGCATAAGACATCATCAAGTCAGACATGTCTGCCGAGACCTGGGAAATATTAAAAAAATAAGAACATGAAGTTGTGTCTTTGAGGGAATGTTTCCGGCGAAGGTTTTTTTTTACCTCATGTCCATCTTTTGTTGAATCCATTTATATGAAAAACACGTAGATTATTTATATATTTACACCATCACCTAAATAGGTTTATCTTTTCGGTGTTAGTATCACGCATTACTTTGAGATTGTATTAACACTTGAGAAAGTTCCTGAAATCTTATTGGTTCTTAGCCGTGTGATGTGACACAATATATCAATGTTCAGCGCGTGCGGGTCGACGTAATACACGTACTCGCTATTTGAACCAATCGGCATGATCGGAGGCACATAGCAACAACGGGACTGATCGATTCTAGGCCATAGGTAATTCCTTGTAAATGATTTAATTCGATTTAAACTTGGTAAATTCATACTTATGATTAATATTTTTATTTGAAATGTTTAAGAATGAGAATGAATAAAGGTATTGTTTTTAGCCGCTGCCATGTATCTATCGTCTCATATAACACGGGTGACGTCATTATATTTGGCGTAAAACAACTCGGCTTCACCTGGTTGTCATTCAGATAAGCCTACTGGTAATAAACGATGGAGGTTGCCATTTCTTACGGCAAATGCTTTCTTCTACGTGTACGTTGTTAGGATCAATTAAAACCAGGTTAGAAGTTGAAATTAGCGTAAGAAAATAGAAACCGCACGTCTTCAAAAACACAGGCAAAGTATTATCCTTCTGTTCTGTGCCTAGTTTGCGCATTGCATAGCAGATAAAGGCTCGCAAGTAATTTGTAAATATTGAACATGTTGAAACAAACAGTAAAATCAAATTACAGAAAAAAAGAAGTATTGCACTCTTTTTCATAGAGTACAAATGGTAATTGATATTTTTCTCCAAGCAGAATCATTCTTTTATCTCCACTCCATTGTTGTTTGACTCTTATAATTTTCTGTTATCAGTTTCTAGAAGATATTTACATATGGTAGTTTTTGTCTGCATCCATGGCGCATTCAGAAAACTGTACGATATAGCTGAAAAGTATTGGGTTCGTTACAAAGTTAAAAACCAATTGACAAGAAACTGGAAACATATTTATACGGTTAATGTAATGCTATTTACTCTCGATGTACTTGTTATCTCTAGAACCCAATTTTCACCAGTTCCTGATGTATACTTTGGATTTGTCGTATGTAATTTTAGGTTCTGTATATCATCTGCTTTGGCTGCTGGCTGTAATGTAAAAAGTAAATGATTATGTGCGAAATCTACAATAATGTGTTCGAGTGATTCACTGCAGCAACAGACGTCTATGATATTTTAAATATCCGTAACCCGATCAACAGCATCATCTCCCGATTTTTCTCATTGTTGATGAGTTTTTGATAGCATAATGGATCTTATTTTTCTCATTACTATCCTGCAATTTGACGCTTCAAATCGAGGTATTTCCCAGGTGGTGGCCGCATTGCATTCTCTAAATTCAGTAAATTTTCATCGTCAACCGTGTAATTGATTATTTTGACATTTTAAAACGCTTGAAATATCACAAAAAAATAGGCCTATGTTGATAAATAATATAAATACAAGCTAAAACCGTTGGGGTTCGATAATGAACCCCACAAAACTAACCGACTATATTGGAAAATGCCATACGAACGGGCGGTTTCACAAGTTGCCGGCTCGATCATGTCATCCGCCGCCTGGTATTTCCGCAGAAATCTTGAAAAAAAAACCCAGCTTCTTGGTTGGTCACTTTATTGAAATTTCAAACTGCACGTGTAATTCCGGGTAGTTAAAGAATGAAATAGGGATGAATTTGAGACGTTTCACACCAATACCAGTTCGGCCGCAAAAATATATCAAAATATATCTTAAGTGATTGTTGTAATTATTTTATTGTCGTGATTCTGCAAATCAGAATCTAACTTTCGAATTAACACAGATACTTGCCGCTACATATGGCAAATTGCGCTGAAAGATAATAACAGCGATTTATACCACAATATCTTCAACTTTGATAAAGCATCCCACATGGCCCTAGCTCTTGACCAGAGCCCTCACAGTACCTTAGAAGATCCTGAGATCCCCGAGTAAAATAAACACAAGCAAGTGACTATTAAAGAAAATGTGTAATATATAGTAAAGGCCAATCCCTGCCTGGTTAGACCATTCTATTAAAAAGATTAACATGATATAATACCACTCCGAGTACCAAGTACCACTTACAGAAGCATGTCGAAGGCAAGCTACAATATCACTATTCCTTGCCGACGGCAAGCAGGACACGCGAGCGAAGCGAACATAGTTGGGTCACCAACATCACAGCTAATACAAACTGCAGTAAAGATCACTGTATACCCCACCCCACCAACCACGAAAGTCCACTGACCGAGGTTAGCCGAGCCATCAGACCATAGTTTTAGATGGGAGATGGCATAGTTTTTCCTTCTTTCTTTTTTATTGGATGGAAAATAGGTTTTTTTTTCTTGGCTGGAAAATAGGATGGCTTTGAAGCAAAGCTAACATGGCCCAAGCAATCTGTATCATATCATCAACAAGTATACATACGTATGTCAGTCCATTTAAAAAAAATACAGCTTCTTGGTGGTTACCACTTTATCAAAATTTCACACTGCACGGGTAATTCTGGGTAGTCAAAGAATGACACGGGATAAATTTGAGGCGTCTCACCCCAATACCAGTTCGGCCGCAAAAATATATCAAAGTATATCAAACTGTAGATGGCGCTATAGATGTCCATATTTTATTGTCATGATTCTGCAAATCAGAATCTCACTTTCGTATTAACACGCAAACTTGCCGCTATATCAGCAAATTGTGCTGAAAGATTATGACAGCGATTCTGCAATATCTTCAACTTTGATAAAGCATCCCACATGTCCCAGGCAATCTGTATCATATCACCAGCAAGTATGTCGGTCCATTTGCAAAATTAGTCCAGTCAAGGTTTTTAATATCACTTTATTCACAATTCTCCCTAGACTCATTAGGAAAGAGATATAGTTCACATTTCTTTTAACAAAACCCGCTAGAGGTAACCTTTGAAGCAAAAATGTGACGAAATTGTTAATCCATTCGTATATGGAATTGTCCTTAAATAGTTGGGGGTAAGAGGAGCCAAGATTCCCCAATCGAATATAATACAATAATACATTAACTTTACTTAACTCGCGAAAAACTTGTATACAAGTATAAAACATACCTTGATGCTGAAAGTACTGAGAAATTAGTAATTTCTCAGTACTTTATATTTCTCAGTACTTTCAGCATCGGGTATCTGCGCAGCTTACCGATTTTTGTAGATTGCGCAGGAGACACTGCGACAAGTGTTATTTATAGTTACACGATCGCGAGCCTCCTTTGATGGAGAGATAGTAGCTTTTTCCAATTGAAAGATTTATATTTGGAACATTTTTGACATAGCGGGACTTGACAGGAAGCACTTTAGTCATTCAGGAGAAGTCAACTATAATGTCACAAATACAATCATCCAATCTAGAAAGCACAGGTGAGCGGTCTGAGATCTTGATCAATACATTCAGTTGCGTGTCACCAGCAGAGGTCATACTGCAGAGATTGTGACTTTTGATGATATCCTCCATAGGGGTAGCGAAAGAATAATAAGACCTACAAGTGATCTTTGTGGTACGCCTCAGTCTATTGTTCTATTAATGATAACTGACTGCTGCCTGTTGTCAAGATAAGACGTGAGCCATTTGTGAGCTATGCCTTTCAACCCATGTATGTCTTCGAGCCCACGCATAAGAATCC
The DNA here is from genome assembly GCF_039555335.1 of Amphiura filiformis. Classification (NCBI taxonomy): domain Eukaryota; kingdom Metazoa; phylum Echinodermata; class Ophiuroidea; order Amphilepidida; family Amphiuridae; genus Amphiura; species Amphiura filiformis. Next base: position 58,140,006 of record NC_092628.1, read on the forward strand.
ACATGATCCACAGTGTCAAATGCTGCTGACATATCAAAAAGCGCAAAAAGCTTATATATTACTATCAACAGCGTCACGTAAGTCTTTTATCACTCTGACTAGTACTGTTTTAAGTTTATTGTCTCTCAAATAGGCCAATAGTTGAGAGATGGCAGCACTTACAGGTCCTTCTTGGTTGAACCGTTTGTTGCACTCTTGAGTCTTGATGCTACGTACTTTGAATAAACCTGTGTACATACAGTGCGTATAATGATATAATTACCATTAAATGGCCAAAATTGTGTCAAAATTTGTCTTTTGGTAAAGGGCTCGTAATTGTTAGAAGACAATTTCTTTGACTGACACATAATTTTGCCCCGAAAGTATAGTCAAGAAATTACTTTTACCAATTACGAGTCCTTTTCCAAAAGACAATTGATGGCTGTTTTATTAGATTTGTATTGTCACTGAATGTACACAGGTTTATTCAAAGTACGTAGCATCAAGACAAACGGTTCAACCATTTGTTCACAAGTACATTATCCGTTGCAAAATTTAGAGTGCAGTACGTTGAATACTGGTTTGGTACGAGATGCTGCATTCTTGAGATGTACCAATGTACAGAGTCGGGTAGCTCATGCACTTTACAAAATGTAAAGCTATCCGCTCAACATAAAACTAATAGATCAATTAGGAAAATACCAAAACGTATTCAAGAAAATATTAGGCACTGAGTTTAAGAATGCATGTGAAAGGATAAAGAAAATATGAGTACACTGTATATTGTTTTATTTCAAAATGATATTGAAACGTTTGAATAATGCGTTACTTTCATGATGAAACAATAATGTGCACAGAGCTTCAGTAATGGTACACAGAGCTTCAGTAATGTTTTGTTGAGGAATGAATGTCTCAGTCAGATTCAATAATAAAGGTAATAATAATAATGCACATATTTATTAATCGCTAACACAAATAACCTCGAAGCGCTGTACAAAGCATTAAAACATGAAATAACTGATTTTGAATAATATAAACTTGACCCAATAACGACAACATTCTCCACCATGCGATATAATGATGCACTAAATCTTCACGTTTCCTCTGTTATTTCCGGTAACATCAGACAGAAGAAGGAAGCACGCTTGATATTGATCGTTGCATTAGTCTGGTATTTTTCTGTGAAGTCAAGTTGAAACCTACACTTGCTTTGATAGCAGTCGTAGAAATTGATTCATTCAAAAGCAAAATATTGTTAAATTCTCTGCTTGTGTTTTTATTAGAAATATGTATTCTCTGCATTTAACTAGGAATAGTCTTCTAATATGACAGACGAAGATGAACCCTAAGGTTATTTTAGATCAAAGCACATAATTTAAAAAGATCATGTACTCTGCAAGATATGCAAGCTCTTCAATTTATCAGTTCTATTCCAGATGGATAAAAATACGATATATGGCTTCAATGTCTTTACAATCTTACTACTGAGATCATGCGTAATATTTTTTCTACAGATATACGGTATGGTACAGAATATATGATATAAACATAAACATAGCTTGATGATCTTCCTGGTCATATTATGAAGAGGAACCTATAATTGGAGTCCAGTTCATTTCAATTGACAGCTCTTCAGTATTGCAGTATATTTGCCCCTTCATCAGTTATGCTTCCGCCCTGATTTTTGGTACAATAATACAAGTTCTTGTTTCTTATACGCTTAGTCTGAGTTGCTGTCACCCTGGCAGAAATAAATATATAGCGACTAACATAAGAAATAGTAAAATCACGGAGAGGATCCTCTCAAGACATCCAAACTAATCAATAATTGTAACACAAGACGTAGAACTTACCACAATTACCACCATTTTGGGCCCTTAATTTGACCATATAGTACATAACACCTGCGGACGGCCAATAAAGGAATTCCCTTGCTAAACGTTTCATGGTTATGCAATCTATGCGAATTTGATCAAGTCGCAGCTAGTCATGCTACCTGGAACTTGAATGTGGCTATGTAACACATACTCGATGCATTACATTGCAGCGTCCCCATTGGTATATCATGGGTCCATATTTCACTGGATGTTAAAGAAATACCGCGGATCATTAACTATTCAGAAAGTGCTAAACAGGTGTTTCACCACACATAATCATTTATGCTTTATCCACATAAGATAACGATATCATATTTTAACATTAACCAAATTAATATAACATGCTATGCTATCTACTGAAGATAACAAAAAGCACATACATATAGTATTCAACAGAGGCTATTTTAGGGAAAGAAGTGATTGCACCTTAATAAGTGTATACATGTACGTATAATGGTTACTTTTGTTGCAGTGGGTACCGTAGTTGGGGGGGGGTTGAGGGTTTCTCTTGAGTTTCTGAGATTTTTCAATTGAAACACGCGTTAAATGGATGCTAAATGAATCTAAAACGACGCAAGTTAGTCATCTTTGTTCTCGTTTTAGCCATACACCTTCTTTGATACCTCTTGCTGTTGGCAACTCAGCCATTAGTACCTCAAAAGCAACACGTGATCTTGGTGTGGTCATTGATGGGAGCCTTGATATGAAAGATCACCTTTAAAATGTTACTAAGGCTGCCTCCTTCGCCATTCACAGAATTGGCAAGATTCTCAAATATCTTCCTCAGTGCGACAATGCTAAGCTGAATCGTATAATACAAAATTGTGCGGCTAGATTGGCGTAAATCGCCACCACATTACGCCGGTGCTTTTCGATCTTCACTGGCTACCTGTTGTGTACCGTATTGAGTTTGCTTATCCCTTTTTCGCCAGCCCATTCGGGGCTGGTACCTGTTTCAGGTTTGGGGTCAGTTTACTCAAGAGATTATATTTTAGTGGTATTGGAATGATTTTTTTTTTTACTTTTGTGGTTAAATTTTTTTTTAAATATTTTAATTCGATTTGTTAGGAAAAGTAAGTATGTTTTGCCGTTTCAACGAACGAAAACGAGTGAGTATTACCAAAGTTATGTTTGAACTAATTAATTATGACTTTAAAAGTTTAAAGGCCTAAATGTAACAATAATAGTTAATATATATAGCATCATATGGTCAGCAGAAGAAAATCTGACATCACCTATGATGTCATATCAGTGTCCTTGACCGGGGTCCTTACTCCTTGACCACTGAACAGCGTGATATCATGTTGATAACAGATCTATAGAATCAAAATCTTCATCATATCCCCGGATCATATCACAGATTCTCAACAATCTGTGATCATATGGACCATATTGATGTGAAAGTAGTTATCTATCATATCCTGTGTCGTTTTATGGATAAAAATGACTCAAAATGTTATTGATGAAATGGTTGCTATCATAAACATCAGTTTTGTCTTTTCAACGGGAAAAATCCGATGCAAAATAAAGTTTTTAGGGCCTAGCTATAATATGGGCATAATTTATGCATATAGTATTGAACAATGTACCCCATTTGACATGCACTTATAGATAAATAAATTGTCTTACTTTATTAATTTAATAACTTCTTTATTATAAATAAAATGACACATAACTATTTGATTCATAAAATTACATTCAACAAAATGATTGAAGAGAAAACACACAAGGCACTAGGCAGACTGTTATAGAATGGAGTATGTAAGATGCCATGTCCATAGCTTCGCAGGAGTTTCCGACTAGCAATCAACATGATCAGCACATTCAGAAAAACACAGTTTAAGAGTGAAGATTGTAGTGAGTAACCAGTCCTTTATAAATGTGCTGGCCACTATCTATTATAATATAGTAGGCTTAAACTATACATTGCGAATTAATTAAGTTATTTTAAAATAAAATGTACATGTAAGTTAACTCAAACCGGCAGTGTATATATCGAAAGCAGTGAAATCGGACATTCCTAAGCGAAGATATTGAGTTCGTAAGTTCTGGTATTACAAAATTGGAAATTGAGATATCGTGGGTAAAAAGCTGAAAAGACAAAAAAAACCAACGACAACAACAACAACAACAACAACAAAACAAACAGACCAGAACAATTTGGAGTACATGTAATGAATTAAAAGAGTTGACATGAGATTAGGAATTAATGTTTTCTGCTGTTTCAGTGTGCATGTTCTCATCGTTGATGGTTTGGTGGACTGTCATGTAGATGTAAGCGTGATCCTAAAAATGCCTTTCACATTGACCAAAACTAATTACAAGACCTCTTCTACATTGAGGCTGGCTTTTCCTTTTAAAGGGAATTTTTATTTTAAAGCAAGATCATTAAAGCATGACCATTTAATGGTCTTGCTCCATCGTATATTGCTGATTGGACTGGTTCTATTTTGGAAACATGTGCTTATTTAAAGATCAAGCGGCAAGTTCACGTGAAAGCTGGCAAGCAAATTATTTTGGTTAATTCGGGTATGCTGAATTCAAAAATTATATCTGCCATGCTATATGGGAACCCCGTCTCTAAAATGTAACATATTTGCGTGTAGGATATAATAGTTACCAAGTTACGAGGCTCAACAGGGCCAAGGTCAATTTGCATGTTATACAGGGGTGAAAAATTAATGTTGATCCGATTTACGTAAAAATGGATGCAAACTGTTCATTAAGTTCAAAGGATTTAGGAAAAGAATAGTTTTGACTATCTGCGATGTCAAGTTTAGAAGATAGATGATAAATAGATGCAAATACCATTGAATCCTAGGGAATCCAATATAAATGTTTTGGCTCTTTGCTGTGTAACATGCTAACTAGACATCGCAGATAGTTTAAACTGTTCTTTTTCTGAAACCTCTAAGCTAGGTGAACAATTTGCATCATCTTTTACGAAAATTTGAGCAACTTTGACTTTTGACCCATACACAACAAGCAAATCGATCTATGACCTTTTGTGCCACATAACTTCTTAACGATAGGTCGTACACGCACAAAAATCACATTTCTGGGATCCCTGGGGCCAGATGCATGATTTGACATTAGAATCAAATTAATTTGTGTCCCCTATACGATCATCATATGGGGTCATTTGGGGGCCTTTTTGAGGGCCAAGGTCTTAAAATATGTCTTTGCAGACAACCGATTCGAGTTCAGCATACCAGAATTAACAAAAATAAGCTGGTTGCCAACTTTTACACAAACTTTCCCGCAAAGGACGCGATTTGTCCACAATAGAACCAGTCTAGATCTTTTAATCACATACAATCCTGGCCGATCTCTTCGCTTTACGTCACAAAACCAGTAAGGGGTAAAACTAAATTTTATGGCGAGTGGGCTTTCTGTAATGTTGTATCCCTTCTGTTGAACAAACTTCAGGTTCACATCAAATAATCTTCATCTCTTGCACACTACAAAAGTCAGCTCAAAACACATTTGTTCAAAATTGCTTTTACCATGTTTACTGATTCATAAGAGCCTTGAAGTCTTTATTTAACTCTATGAACTGGCTTTGCTTTTCGAGTTTTTTATTATCTTTGCTCCCGCAGTTTGGCTCCCTGCGTTTTGATATTGCTTTTTTCGTGTTTAATTTTGTTGTATCTTTAAATGATATTGCTTAAGCTTTACCTTGCACATATTGTTTGGTTTGCCTGATTTAGTTTGTTTCACAGCATCTCCGTTTTAATATTGCTTTTTTCTTGCGATTCAGGGCTTCCCGTTTCCAAAATAGTGAAAACTTTGTGAAGTTGCTAAAGAAGTAGTGTTTTATTTTTATATTTTATACTCCTTGTATCCTGTATGCACAGTGGCTGTGCAATTAACCATTTTTGAAGTGTATTATGCAATGTATTTCTTTCGTCTTTTTATATTATATATTACTATATATTTTAAAAGTGCAATATTAGTGTCTGTAAATGAAATTTCATATCATTCTATGTGTTATATAGATGACATTCTTAAAAACTTTGCATGTTTGTTGTTTTTATCTCTGTAACTTTATCATGTATTTTGACCTTCGGGTCACCTTTTGATAAATGTTAATATGAATATAACTTTTACACATATTGTTTGTTTTGCCTGATTTATTTTGTTTCACAGAATATGCTCTCGTTTCAATGTGCAATGCTGGCTTATTTTTCAGCAGTGTTTCAGTACAAGTCAATTTTGTCCTGGCGTTTCGACTCAGGGGAAACTTCCACTCCCTGCTCGGTCGGTAAGCCTCTGCCGTCGTCAAGAGGCATACCATGTATACCATAACCCAAAACGCAGGGAGAGAAGAGCTGTCGGCGTCGCCGGAAAATTTTGACTTTACCAGAAGCGTTGTAAGACTAGCCTTCTTCTTCTATCCTTGGTAAGTGTAACATCAAATGCATGATGACAGGCACACTTCAAGTTGCACTGTAGAAAGGATCAGGAACGCAAGTTAAAAAACAGCAGTATAAAATATGGACAGTGCGATGTGGTGGAATATTAGTGATACGGAGCCCCCAATGCAGACCTGAAAGCATTGAGGGGCGATGAGATGGCTGGATCTGTTTGAGGAAGGTTCCAGTCCCTGGCTGTTCTCTGGAAGAAACAGTGCAGGTAGACCTGAGTGTTGCAGTGATGAAGCTGGAATCTGGAATCATGGCCTCTGGTGTTGGTCACATATTGGGTAAGGTACTGGTTCCACTGGATATCCACAAGGTTATATCTGATACGATACATCATCAGCAGACGGCTCTGTTGCCGTCTGGCTTGTAGAGATTGCCACTGGAGGTTTTGTAACATGGCAGACACACTGCTCCTCCTGTCGATGTCATAGTCACTGGTGATATAGCGAGCACACCTGTGCTGGACTTGATCAAGTCTCCTTATATTCAGTATGAGGATCCCAAACAGGTGCGTCATATTCGACTATTATAGGCCTGGCATAGGTGGTGTATATCTTGGTGTAGATCATTCATCCAGTAGTTCAAAGCATTATTTTGTAAATTAAATCTAATACTGGAACTAAATTTTACAACTCACTTTACTACGTTGCGTCCGAAAACTTCGGACTTCGGACTTGTGATGACGTCAGGTGTTGTGACGTCAGACGGTGAGGAATGCCAAAAAGAACACTGAACACTTCTTTAATCCTGAAGAAGCAGTCATCCTTGATAGAGAGAAGAGGTGGTTCGAAAGAGGAGTCAGATAATCAATTTGGGAGAGAGTGGAGGAGCCCGCCATCAACAAGAAAGGAGGACTCCGCTTTCAGTTATCACACGCATGGGACCCGGCGTTACGAGACATTTCTCGCCGTTTAAAGTCATGCATAATCGGCCTATTTGGAGAAAAGACGCATGATACAATGAAAAGTAAAAGAACTTTATCAAGAACTTTCAATACTTATTGGGTACTCTCACCTGGTTACAAACTTTATCAATTTGGCGCTTTACGCCAGTATGACCTTGAACACTCGGGCCACCTTTTTGGCCCATTTTGCCTTACCAGGGAAAAATATCCTGCTACTTGCTACTCTGACACATATTTAGCGTCAAATTGTTCTTGTTTTGAAATGTTTCGTAATATATTAATATTGAATTCTACTCTAATAACTACTGATGTACATGTATAGTTTTGTAATTACTTCTGATGGATGCAACATTTAACTTGATATTTTGACTTTAATAATCTGCATATTGTTTTCATGTTTTAATGTTTTGTACAGCGCTTCGAGGTTATTTTTGTCAGCGCTTAATAAATATGTGTACTTTTATTATTACCTTTGTTATTGAATCTGTCTGATACATTAATTGTACTCATTCCTCAACAGTAATATTGCTGAAGCTCTTTGTAAACATTAAAGGTTTTTCTTTGACAACATGAAGGCCGAATTGCAGATTAACCTTTAAAGGGATCAGCCTACTTGGATTTCATGTAAAAGTGAATCGGGCTTGAGACAGTATGGCAACTTAACGATTTGGCTCACACTGGTAATTTTAACCTTAACGCCACATCCAAGGCCCCATTCATATATCATTTAGCACTGTAATTGTGATTTCAAAAATATTCTTTATGAAACCAATGTTATTGATATAACTAGTAATGTGTATGAGCAAGACCAGGAACATCAACCAATATATAATATATAATTTCAATGACCCAATCTTAGAAACAAATACATGTAGATTGAATACCAGGGATATTTTCACATGCCTTCTGGAACATTCGTGCAGTGAGATTAAAAATTCGTGCAGTCAGAATTAAAAATCCGTGCTTAAAATATTTCTATTCCATTCAAATATAAACTCGTCAAATGATTGTATTGGGAATGGGACATGTGGGAAGGGGAGGCTTGCGCGCCACGTACGTCAAAGACTCCGTGTGATTTACCTAGCGTAAAGCAACAGGTCAATTGTGACTGTAACTGTAAGCAGGTATGAATTAATAAAAACGTATATTGTTAATGCTTTAATACAGTTTATGTCACAATTTGACAGGAGCCGGCAAAGTTTGATACGATGACGCCCAAAGAGTTCATATAATACTGATATTGAAGTATTGAATGGCTCATATTCGCATTGCTATCACGAAATGAGCATAGTGTCGCAAGTTGATGTTCTTTGTTAGCCCCGCACCTGTACAAGCCAGTAGTATGTCCTTCGAGAATGACCCTTTGTGCCCCTTACACAAACGACATACAGATATACTACTGGCTCGAACAGGTGCGTAAGAAACAAAGAACAACGCAGCAGCCATCAGAGCGTCTCGAAACTACCAACTTGCGACACTATGCTCATTTCGTGGTAGCAGCCTCAAATATACACGTGAGCGAGAGATGTATCAGATCACAGTTCCGTCTTCCTCAAGGTAACATTAAATATCGTTTGCATTATCCAAATAGATCCACTTCATACCCAATGTAAACTTTATGCCTTAAGATTGTCCATTACCTTAAGCTGTAATTCTTTATTCATGGTCGTTTGAAATGAACAAGCAAATTACGTTGACCTGTGTTTGTAGCACATAGCATATGAAGTAAGCCCGATGTAAAAGCAACAAGTCAGCACAATAGAATCAGTAGCGTACCAAACCATGCAAACGGGGACGTTGCCCATAGCTCAAAACAAGACAAAATCGACTGAATATTGCTGTGTTGTTAGGTGACTCTTTGATGTTATCTGTTTCTTGCTCAAGGTTGTTTAATGTATGTAGAATTGGCTTCAAATGCAAACTACAGGTAGCGCTATTTATCCTAAATCATATTTCCTAATTTGCAAGGGTAGGCAATCAATACTGCTATTAAAACAGATGGAATTGGCGAAACAGTTTAAATAGGTACATTTGAGTGAAATTAAAGTTTAAAATGGCTCAAAAGCTTCTGTATATAAAAACAGAAGCCAAATTTTCAAAATGTACCGATTCAATCGAAATTTGTCTTAAATTACTCCTCTCAGCAAACCAAATAGGAAAATATTTTATTTGAGAAATTCATAACCGCTTCTTCTTCTGCCGCCCCTTCCTTTTTGCCGCCCTTGCTTTTACCCCGGGGGCTCGCGCCCCAAAGCCCCCTTCCTATATACCCGAATGGCGTCGAATTTATAACCCACTTGTTTCATTCCGTTTGCATGACAAGAGTCAGACTTTTAAGAACGCAACATTTAACCAGGACAGGTTGCGAATGATATACTCGGGGTGCTATCTAATCCGGGTGCCGATAATATACTTGGTATGCTATCTAATGCCGATGATATACTCGGTATGCTATCTATTGTTGATGAGGATGGCGATGATATACTCGGTATGCTATCTATTGTTGATGAGGATGGCGATGATATACTTGGTATGTTATCTACTGCTGATCACGACGTGGATGACATACTGTTTTGCGTTATATTGGTGATCATTAGGGTGTCGACGACACACTTTACTATCTATACGGTTGATCACGATGTGGATGACATACTTTATGTACTATCTATATACTTGTTGGCCATGGTGTGGATGACATGATTGGTTTGTCATTACCGCTGATCAGAGTGTTGATGACTTACCTAAACTACTTTCCGGTGCTACTGTACACTGATTAGTGATTAAGAAGGGAGTAGATGTTATAAGCAAGCAAAGGTCATTGGTAACGTCTAGTATATATAATAATATCAGCAGGCAAAAGTTATTAGCATGTAGCTGCAGGTCAAAAATACATTAAGGCGGCTTATTTCCAATTTGTGCCCAAAATACACACACATAGTATCAAGTAGCCCACATTGGCAGCGGAAATACACCAAATCGTTCTTGCTGATAACTATCTGGGACGGTTCAAGCCAGAGTTTGACACCTATTGCATTCATAATATTAGATTTATGCACCTACATGCCCTAAGGAATACTGTGATTGTTTGACATTCAAAAGACATCCAGTACGCGTGGTTACACTTGAACCATGTTTATCCATCATCATCAGTGAGCACTCGTTTATGAAGTTTCCCCTATAGCTTATAATCCCATGTGATGCCTCTAAAGTTAAAATACATATTTTTGAGTTAATGGTAAATCGTTCATGTTGATAACTATCTGGGACGGTTCAAACCAGAGTCTGATACCTATCGCATTTTTAATCTTAGATTTATGTACCTACATGACAGGGAAGCACAGTGTAACTGTTTAATATTCAAAGGACATTCATCGAGCGTAGTTACACTGGGACCATGTTTAACCTAACCATACCTCCAATGAATAAATTCACCTTTATCAGCATGATAAATGTTTCCCTATAACTTACAATCCCTTGTGGCATTTGAGTATGTGCCTTTAAAGTTATATCAATACATCCTTCGGGACTCGTGCATTTAGACGTATCAAATGTCCAAAATAAGTCTATTATTTTGAACAATCCCAATTTTCTCACTGACGCGTGAACGAATTTTAAGAATTAATTCTACTGCCGATATTTTAAGTTCAGTTTCTCAATTCACAGGACCTATTTTTATTGAGACACCTTATAAATTTTAAATTAAGAATCGCAGTCGCAGGTGAAAAATCCTAAAGAAGTTTGCATTATTGGTATTAGATAGAGGGTGGTTCACAATAAAATTATATTTGTCAGCTACAGTATTCGACTTCGAAACGCCCATATTTGATTTAGCAAATCAGAATCTTATTTTCATATTAACACACATATACGTGCCGCTACATCAGTAAATGTTGCTTTTAAAAAAGATTATGGCATCGGTTTATACAGCAATACCAATAACATTGGCAAAGTATCCTATCCCACACGTCCCAAGCAATCTGTATCACTAAACGGAATGTCAATCCATGAGTTTCGGAAAACCAGTTCAGTCAAAAAAATATCATATCACTTTATTAAGTTTATTCACCATGCCCTTAGGATTCTCTTTAGACTCATTGGGATAGAGTTCACTTTTCGTTTACCAAAACTCCGCTAGCTGTAACCTTAATGTAAGAACGTGACGAAATTGTCAAAGCATGTATTGATATAATAATTAATATTGACTTTAAATAGACGAAGCTAAAATCAAATTCCTCTTTTCGGGATGATTTCACAATATCTTCTTCGATCAGAGGCCGAATATATATATACAGCACCTTCACTATAAGTCTGATTCAAGTGTTCAACTTTGTTAGCACATTGATGCACAATAGTAGATCACGTGCAGCTCGCTTCATAATGATTGAAAATTGCCCGAAAATCTCTTTCTTTTCTCCTTTATACACCAAACTTTCGCCTTTTTTTAAATATTTTTTATAGCTACAGGGAATTGTCATATAATTATACAAAACAGTGAACATTCTGGAAACATCTGGGGACTTCCAAAGTTAACATAAACATTCCGGATAAATCTGCGAATATTCTGGAAAATTCTTGAGATTTCCAAAATCTATAAATAGACATGATGTAATTTTATATTCTGATCAAATGGGGATTTCCATCATTCATGAAATAGCTTTTAACAGTTAATAACATGTTAAATTAAATTACTTATATCAGGGCATCACATCACAACATCCAGAATATATATATCTGGCATCTACTCATGAATTGAACTCAAGGAAATATAAACGTTTCATAACTTAAGTTAGGTTTATGATATACCATGTATACAGAAAGCTTTAGATATTCATATGCAAAACATGCAAATATCTCGACAAAAGTAATGACCTGCAATAATTCACCGAAATAAAATATATAATTATATTGATATGGGAAATCTTGGCACTCTTACATTAGTATTATTTAATAGAATAATATTTTATAATAATAATGAGGTTATAGGGAAAACAAAAATGGGAGAGAGGTAGTAGTTTATTAATGCTTTAATGTTGGCAGGTTAAGTTGAACAAACCTGACGGGCCTATCATCGTTGCTTTCAGAAGAACATTTTAAACGTATTTCGGAAGTGAGTTGGTTTCAATATTGCATTCTTGAGATAGTATGTCATCTGTAAGAGTCAGGTAGCTGATAGTTGAATACTTTAGATGCATAGAAATGTAAAGTCATCCATTTCATAACAGAAAAAAATGACCAATCCATTAGGAGAATATAAAAAGCTGTTGGGAACATGTCATGATTGTAAAATGATGAAGAAAATACTAGTTCCCTGAATATAATTTATTTTAAAAAGGCATGCATACAATACATTTACATTAAATTAGTAAGTATACCAAGTAAAAAACAAAACTATGATTTTTGAAAGAAGATTTCTCCTTATAATAATAGTTACAGCCTAAACCAATCATTTCCATTTCTTCAATCTTTTTGGTTAGAGTAATACGAGTATAACTCCACTACCGAGTAGAAAGTGTGTTCCCTTTAGTGTTTGGTTGTATTAAACACCGAGCTTATTAAAAACAAATTCAGATGAACAACAAAAACGTACCTGCATCCCCTTTTATATGATAAATTATATCCCACCATTACCGGCCTATTATGGCACGATTTCTGAAAATATGATTCGACTTTCAAGTTGTGGAAGGAAAACCATAAAGGCACAGAGAGCTTCAATCATGTTAATGTTGAGGAATGAGTCGGCTACATATAATGCTTCAGACAGATTCAATAACAAAGGGAATACCAAGTTAAATATTGCATCCATCAGAACTAATTACAAAGCAATAAGCGCGTGCCAGATTCCATTTTCAGTAAATGTCTCCGGAATTTGATACCGGTGATTCGTACAAACCTCCTGGGAAATTAGTAGTTATTAGAGTAGATTTTCAATATATACATTAAAAAGCATTTTAAAACAAGAATAACTTCGACACTGAAAATGTATCAAAGGTTGAAAATGTATTCTATTTCTAGGCGACTTTTTCTTTACACCCAATTTCGAGCATTTGAAACAGCTAAATACAGACTTGACATTTAATATGGAATAATTTCTTCACGAAGTGGCAAGACTAATCTGCAAGGGGTCTGTGTAAACCGCACGGGGTAAATATTTATTGGGGTGTGTCGGGAGATGGTGTCAAATATTTTTTGATAGAAAATGTGCTTTCCATGAATTTACATTATGGCGCTCATCATTTGCCTAAAATGGATAGTTCTGTTATTATCAAATTTATTTGGGTTTGAGGTAACTTTGTCAGTAATTGGCATTTGTCACTTAAAATGCACTTATAATGTACCTTTTTTTTTAAATGGGAGGAGCTTAAAATATAGCTTTTCAAAGCGGTACGAACTCAGAAAGTTTGAATGTTCCCCACTGGGGTCAAATGTTATAAACTTGTGGTACAAAAACAACTGCGAGTATTCCTGGTTGTCCAATGAACTCACGCTGTTTATTTATATACAGTAAGTTTATAACACTTGGCTCCAGGGGCATTCAAATTTTCTGAGTACGTACCACTTTGAAGAGCCATTTTTTCAAAAGCTCCTCCCACATTCAAAACTGGTACATTACAAGTGCATTCAGCTGTGACATAATGTTGCATAAAGTACGAAATTGTGTCCCCCACAAAGCTCAAATTCAGCCTCCCTAAATCCGCCGTTTTAGGCAAATGCACTACATTATGTGCACCATAATGCAACCTCACGGAAAGCACATTTTCTATCAAAAATTATTTGACACCATCTCCCGATATACCCCAATAAATATTTAACCCGTGCGGTTTATGCATATCCCTTTCAGATTAGTCTTGGCACTTCGTGAAGATATATTCCATACTAAATGTCAAGCATGTATAATAATTATGTTTCAATATTTTGATATTAAGAGGTGCGATCTCATGCAGTTGACATGATGTATGAGTGAACCCATAGCATCTCATGTGTAAGATTTGTCAGCATCAAATCTGTAATCTTTAAAAACAAACTAATATTGACATTTAGCAATTCCATATTACAAAATGTGAGGGATCGATTCAAGTTGTATTCCATGCAAGCATTAATATTAAAATCCCGAAAATTGTACACACTATCAGGGCCATGGTTGAAATTGCTATTTAATATGTAACCATTGTTAGATTGGAAATTCTATGAAGAAATGATTTCAATCGATTATCATCTACAACAATTATCATTACAGAATCTAACAGAAATTTCACTTAAAGGTGAAGAGCCAAGTCTAACAGTCGATTTCACAATTCCCAACGAGAAACGCACATTTTTTGTTACCAGTATTGACATGTCGCATTTGAGGTGTATTGTTGATTGGACATGAACATGTATTTATGTCGTATTGATGAAAATGTATCATGTTTGGTATCCAAATAATTCAATGAATTTGCTCTTTCCAATTTTGTATTGTGATTTCCTCTCGGCCAATATGACGGTTCAAAATGATATCGAGACTTTTGGGACACCCTGTACGATAATACGATTTTAAAACATAACAAGAAATGTAAAGTAGATGCGAAAATCGATAGGGGAAACTTGGGACTGTCCGTAAAATACACGCCATAGGCTAGGAACTTTAAGGGGCGTTATGACGGTGTACGAGAGGTGGATAATATCATTATTTTATTCATATCTTTATCAAGTCAAATAGCTTCAAGCACATCAGAAGGGGAATTAATTCACACTGATGTCTTTTCAACACCATCATATTTCCTAAAATAGGAGATTTTGAATGTCACTGAAGCTAAATATAAGTATTCCTTTTTAGTATGCATAAGAAATCATCAGCCAGAAAGGCTTGCTCCTATGCCGAGACCTAAGAAATATATAATATATATATGGTCGAATCCAACCAAAAGTGTCCACGGGCCAAAAATAAAAGTCCGAAATAAAAATGTCTCCACAATTTTTTCCTTTTGCCCATTGATTGATGACATATTGGCCTTATAGGAACCAAAAGTGCCATTACTAATCTTGAAAAATAAATCCAGGACGTGTGATAGTAAATGTGATATCAAAACCCAATGTTACCTACGAATACCACTAGGATGCTTTCACTATCGCAATACTAATCAACCTAAAACAAATGGAATATTCCCATTAACGCTTTTTTCGTGTAATGTAGACCACAGGGTGTCAGGAAAATGCTAGCTCAATCAGAAAATATTTGTTTTTATTTTTATAACGCGATCAATATGATCTTAGTCAATTTATGCTAGTTTATTTTTGAAAATGAAGTTTAGGTCAGTTTCTGTATTTTATTTATCAAATGAGTATGAATCAATTTACACATTGTATGAGAACGAGTAGGATATATGTTTTCAAGAATATTAGGAATTATACGTATACACCTAACGCTTTATACAATGAAAAGGTGAAGAAACCCGGGTATTCGTAGGTAACATGAGCGATTTAACAATATCTATATTGAGTTTAGAGGTTTAAATTTTCCTATTATGGTAATGAATTAATAAAATGGTAGTTTTAGATCTCTTTCAGATGGTACGTCCAAATGAATAAATGCTATTACCTTAGATCAAACATTTTTGATGCTTTTAGCAAGATTTTGACCACTTCATTTTGATATACAAGTAGTTAATCAGCAATTTTACATAATAAATAATTGTTGAATGAATCCGTATATGGGTAATAATAGTGTCCTGGGGTACCGCTTAAAGTTTTTGACAATTAATTTCCATTAGTAGAGACACTTCATTACACATGTCATGTATTATGCTGTATTCGTAAGTAACATTTCAGTATTTGTAGGTAAGAATTAGACTTTTGGTGGATATCGCAATCAAAACTTCATTTTATAAAGCACTTTGAATGTATTATTTTCTTAATGTGCGTTTATTGATACTTTAGACCCTATCATATATTAATAATGTCGGTTCACAGCGGTTGAAAGAGTATTGAAGTAAGAAACAAAGGCACTAAAGTGACTTTTATTTGCTTAATTGCACACAAATCGCTTAAAACTGTTATTGCAGACTCGTGAAGTCCATCTTGGAGTCAGTTACGTCTTGTGGCCTTTCGTTTGAGGGCAACTACAATTAGCTTTATATCAGGGTCCATCAATGTGTTGTCTAGATCATGAGACAATGAGAACAGTCGTTTTTTCCATGGTATTCGTAGGTAACCTTAGCGAAAACGTCAAAAGTTACCTTCGAATAAATCAAATTGGACACAAATTACTCAGAAACCAGAAGGTCGGTAAACATTTAAAATGAAGCACACATGACAGTTGACAAATCCAAGTATTTATCCCTTCTAATCTTCTTTGAATCTGATTTTTCTTTCAAATGAGCAGACCGTCGTCTATTTCAGTACATATTTTTCACCAATTAAGCCGTATTCAGTTTTGCATGGTGGGCATGTATGTGAATTTGCAACTTTCATTGACATATGATTTGATAGTAAACATACAGGCCTTTGTTATGTACCAATATGGGCATTGGCATGAATGGCGGTGTTTCACAATACTGTCATGATGTCAAATTGTATTCGTAGGTAACATTCGGTTACCGAAATTTACCTACGAATACTTGCTTTTATTGTTGACATCTCAGAAATATTTAAACGCAGGCTATTGAAACTTGGTAGAAATAAAGAGTGTATTACCCTGCACCTATTGCTTAACTATTGTTTACTATTCTCTCACTTTGTGGAAATGGCACAGCTTTTAACATGTATTCGGAGGTAATGCATATTTTTTACCAAACCTACCTTTGTGCCATTTAGAATTTCTGGCAGCTAAACACAATAATAAAGGTGTCCGAATGCAATGCATTTCAGTATTGGACATATCAAAGCTTGTATCAATTGCGCATTTATTAGTGATTTCCATTTTTAAAGATATATCTAGTGCTATGAAAAATTGTATTCGTAGGTAATGTAAAAAATACCACTCAAAAAATTATCACAAAAAATTCATAATTATGTACAAATATTTGAAAAATTGAACAGGCAATCTTTGAATACACACCTTTCAGGAAATCAATTTAGATTCAATCCAATGACTTCTTTTCATAACTGATTTATTTGTTTTTTAAAATACTTTAAGAAATATTTTGAAAAAATGGGTAAAAATAGCATGTTTTGGGGTCTCTGTATCTAAGTTTTTCACAGAACGGGGTCTTATTATATATGGCGCGAAGCGTATGATCAAGGCGAATAAACACAATACAAAAACGAATTCCGATTGATTAATACTTTTAAGTTATAGCCCTGAACATGCCGTGTACACTTTTCGTTGGATTCGACCATATATATATTTAAAACAAAATAAGACACGAGGGCAAGTTTCCGATGAAGGTCCACCTTGTTCCACCTTGTTCGTCTTTCATTGTATACATTATATTATGTAAAAACCACGTAGATGATTATACATTTACCACCAAAATGGTTAGACTAACCGTTTTGTTAATCTTTTCAGTGTTAGTATCACGTATCACGTATGCCTTTACTTATGCGTATATCAGTATGCGTATATCACGTATATCAGTATGCGTATATCAGTATGCGTATATCACGTATATCAGTATGCGTATATCAGTATACGTATATCACATATGCGAATATCAGTGTATGTTAGTATCACGTATGCGTTTGAGATATTAGTATCGCTCATGACTTTGAGATATGACCTTTCAGATACCTTCTATATGCCATGTCTAAGATGTGTCATTCAGATGAGTGAATTTCACACCTATCTTTTCAGATACTGGTAATACGACGGAAGTTACCATTTCTTACGGCAATACTTACTTCTACGCGTACGCTAGGTAAATCAATGAAAATCCAGTAGAAGTTAAACTTTGCGATCATCCCCTATTTTCTCATTCTTCAAAAAAAAAGGGAATATTCTTCTGTCGACTTGCTGAAACAATACATATGTCAATGTAAGTGGGAACAGTGTGGAAAATGCATTTTTCCTGAAGAAAATGAGTTAAAAGTGAAAGCAGAAATTATCATCATATATTACCGATGTTAACAGTGGTCTTCGCTGGACAAGTTTGAATCAGGATATACATCAGTCGCTCGGAACTGTGAGTGCAACAGAACTTTACAAATATGCAAACAGTGTGTTTTGTTGTGCATTCTGAAGTGAACGTGGTAAAAGGTGTTTTTGGCCTTGGGTTGCGACTGCGACCCCATAATGCTGGTTTCATACTTTCCTGCCGCTTTGCCGCTCTGAAGATGATTTTGCTTCACTGCGCAGTCGCACCAAAAACGCTAGCGGTGACCAGCGGCAAGCCGATATATCGATCACTCCACCGCTTTGCCGCGGCGGCAGCACCGCTGGGAATTAAATTCAAGTCAACTCGGAGCGGTGCCCTCTGACGTATCAGAACAAAATACGATTTTGGAGCGGTGCTGAGCGACAAGAGTGGCTTTCAGAGTCATGCCGCTGCCGCTCAGTGGTGTGCCGCTCCGCGTGCAGAAAAGTATAAGCGACATGATGAAGCGTCATGCCGCTCAGCGGCAAGCGGCAGAAAGTATGAAACCAGCATAACAATATGCTATCTACTGTTTAGTCTATTGGTTGAAAAACTTAACTATTTAGAGACTGTCCCTTTACCCTGATTGTGCTAAACTTGTAATCACTTTTTTTTATATTTGACTCGTGTAAATTCAACTGTTGCTTGTCATAAATTTTACAAACCAGATGTTCATTCACGAGCGACTCGAGTTGTCTCGTCTACAGCTTTGCCGCTACATCAGCAAACTGTGATGAAAGATTATGACAACGATTCATAACGCAACACTAGCAAATTTGACAAAGCATCCCACGTGTCCCAAGCAATCTGTATCATATCACCTACAATGTCGAGCCATTTGCAAATTTGTTCTTTGTTCCTGAGCTTTTCTTAAAATCAGTTCAGTCAAAAAAATTTCATATCACTTTATTCACAATTCTCTCTAGACTCATTAGAAAACCGAAAGCTCACATTGACTTTACCAAAACCCGCTAGCTGTAACCTTTAAAGTAAGAACGTGACGAAATTGTCAATCTATATTGATATGAAATTGACTTTAAATAGTATGGTTGGCAGTAAGGGGAGCCAATAATTCAAATCGAATTTAATATATTTTATTAAGGTGAAGTATTGCAGGTCATTGATTTTGTCGATCAATTTGCATGTTTATAATAGAACCCAAGGCCTTCTTAATATCAAAAATGTAACTCAGGTTATGCAACTTCCAGGCTGAACAATTCATAAGTAGATGTTTATATTGAAAGTGATATTCAGCTAATTTTTCATTAAAATACCAAGTTTGTTCACAAGAGCCTCGTTCATTCGTGTGAAGTCACAGCCGTTAATGTTAAGAAACTCATTCGTTTGAACACAACATAGCTAGGGATACTGTAATTAATAGGATAGTATTTATTTATTTATTTTATTATTATTATTTCTAATTACGATGCTATAATGATAGGGAAACAATATGGGAGATGTAGTGTAGTAATTTTATAACAGTGCTTTAATATTCGCTAAGTTGAACAAACCCGACGGGCCTATCATCGTAGCTTTCAGTAGAACATTTTAAACGCATTTCGGAAGTAAGCCGGTTTCGATTTTGGATTTTTGAGATAGCCTGTCATCTATTCAGAGTCAAGTAGCTCATAGTTAAGTGCTGTAATGCATAAAAATGTAAATTCATCCATTTCATAACATAGGAATAATAGATCCATTAGGAAAATGTCAAACGCGTTCAAGGAAAATGTCGGTCAATAATTGTAAAATGTGTGAAAAAACTATCAGTGCCCTGTATATCGTGGTATTTAAGAATATATATTGAAACATTGGAATAATATATTGTTTTCATGATGAAACGTTAACTTAATTTAAATAATAAAAAAGGAAGGTTTAAAAAAACGACCCCAAAACGACAACATTATCCACCATGCGATATAATGATGCACCAAATCTCTACGTTTCCTTTGTGATACCCGGCATCGTCTGACAGAAGAAAGCATATTGATTGTTGCGCTAGTTTCGTATTTTTCTGTGAAGTCAAGTTGAAATCTACACTTGTTTGATAGCAGTCATAGAAATTTATTTATTCAAAAGCGAACTCTTGTTCAATTATCTGCTTGTATTTTTACCAAGAATATGTATAATAGTTTCTGCATTTAAATCAGCAAAACTATATACAGAAATATACAGACCTCATATCAGACATTTCCGAGAATGGCTTTACTTGCAATCTTTCCTGCATAGAAATCGGACCATGTGGTTTGGTTACACCCGATACCACCAAAAGGATTTCCAACATCTTCTCCTTTGTCAAAGCCAAACCTCCCAAGTCAATCAAAAAGGACGTGTTTCGTCCTGAATGTTTAACATATTGTTAAGGGTGGCCAAAAATGTTAGAGCCCTGCTCTGTTTGGTCTCCTACGAAATGATTCTGTTTCACTCTAATATGTAGAAGTTGTTTAATGGTGAAATAAAACTAAACTGCTATTTTAATATATTTATTTATTTATTCTTTCTTTATCCAGGGTAACCTCTTCAGTATCTAGTACTGATCTCCAAGAAGGCCCTGCACTTAATTACAAAATATACAATACTTAATAAATAACATATCAAAACAAAGCTTATACTTTCTAATACAGAAATAATGGAAACAAGGAAAACATTTTAAGAAGACATGTTAAATAGAACATTGAGCAAATACATTTTTAAACACATGAAGGTTCATTGACTCGTAATTACTTCGTACATCAGATGCAAGTTTGTTCCATGCCTTGGCACCTCTATAATGAAAAGTACGCTTACCCTGATTATTGCTCCAAAGTGGAACATATAACCATTGTTAGATTGGAAATTGGAAAACGATTTCAATATATTATCATCTACAATATCATTACAGAATCATAACTGAAATTTGACAAGTAAAATAGGTGAAGAGCGAAGTCTAACATTCGATTTCACAATTTCCAGTATTGACATGTCGCATATGAGGTGCATTGTTGATTGGTCATGTATGTCGTATAAAGGAAGTAAAATGTATCATGTTTGATATCCAAATAATTGCACGAATTTGCTCTTTACAAATCTGTATCTTGATTTGCTCTCGGCCAATCCTTGTGACAGATATGACGGTTCAAAATGGTATCGAGACTTTTGGGACACCCTGTACGATAATGCGATTTTACAACATAACAGGAAATGTAAAGGAGATGTCGAAACCGATAGGGGATACTTGGAACTGTCTGTAAAATACACGCCATAGGCTAGGGGCTTTAAGGGGCGTTATGACTGTGTAGCATCAAGCACATCAAAAAGGGGAATTAATTCACACTGTTGTCTTTTCAACACCATCATATTTCCTAAAAATAGGAGATTTTGAATGTCACTGAAGCTAAATATAAGTCCGTATTCCTTTTAGTATGCATAAGACATCATCAGACAGACAGGCTTGCTCGTATGCCGAGATCTTAGAAATATTTAAAAAAAGACACGGGGGCAAGTTTACGGTGAATTTTCCCCCTTGTCCGTTTTTCATTGAATACAATATATGTAAAAACCACGTAGATGATTATACATTTACCACCAAATCGGTTAGACTAACCGTTTTATTAATCTTTTCAGTGTTTGTATCACGTATGAGTTTGAGATATTAGTATCGCTCATGACTTTGAGATATGACCTTTCAGATACCTTCTATATGCCATGTTTAAGGTGTGTCATTCAGATGAGTGAATTTCACACCTACTTTTTCAGATACTGGTAATACGACGGAAGTTACCATTTCTTACGGCAATACTTCCTTCTACGCGTACGCCAGGTAAATCAATTAAAATCCAGTAGAAGTTAAACTTTGCGTAAAAAAATATATTATAATCATAATATTTTATCATCCCCTATTTTCCCAATTCTTATGTTTTGCACAGTAGCGAGAGGCTCATGCTGGTTTCATAGTTTCTGCCGCTTGCCGCGTGACGCTTCATCATGCCGCTTGCACTTGTCTGCAAGCGGAGCGGCACATCGCTGAGCGATTGACCAACTTCACCAAAAATATTTTGACCATTTTTGGTGCAAATTTCTTGAAGTTGGTCGAAATTTAAAAAAATGAAAAAAAAGGTCCCTAGATATTTTTGTCTAGTTTTTAAAAATTAAAAAAAAAAAAATTTGGCCCAAGAATTTTTTTTTTTACGTTGCACAAAAAAAAAAGTGGGCCAAAAACCGTTTTGGGGGATTTTGGGCCAAAAATGAGCATTTTGGCCCAAATTTGACCTCACAGATGAACTTATCAAGTCTTTGCCATTCTAAATATGTATACTTTTATATACTTTTTAAGGACACAACATTTAATCACAACAGGATGCCAATGATATGCTGGGAGTGCTATCTACTGCTGATCATGATGCCGATGATATACACGGATGGGTGCTAACTACTGCAAGCTACTGCTGTTCAAAGTGTAAACATGATTTTGGGCAGATTTTATTTGTAGAATTATTGTACATTCTACTGCTATGTGCCTTCAAAGAAAGGTACCTGTGAGCCAGTTGTTTTGCATAGCCAATGCTATTAATCAAGCAATGTATAACGAAGGAGATTTGAAGCACAAGAAAATGCTCATTCTTCAAAAAAAAGGGAATCTATTCTTCTATCGCCTTGCTGAAACAATACATATATGTCAATGTAAGTGGGAACCGTGTGGAAAAATGCATTTTTCCTGAAGAAAGTGAGTTAAAAGTGAAAGCAGAAATTATCATCAAATATTACCGATGGTCTTCGCTGGACAAGTTTGAATCAGGAAGTTTGAATCAGGATATACATCAGTCGCCCGGAACTGTGAGTGCAACAGAACTTAACAAATATGCAAAGAGTGTGTTTTGTTGTGCATACTGAAGTGAACATGGTAAAAGGTGTTTTTGGCCTTGGGAGCCTTGCGACTGCGACCCCATGCTATCAACTATTCAGTCTATTGGTTGAAAAACTTAACTATTTGGAGACTGTCCCTTTACCCTGATTGTGCTAAACTTGTAATCACTTTTTTATAGTTGACTCGTGTAAATTCAACTGTTGCTTGTCATAAATTTTACAAACCAGATGTTCATTCACGAGCGACTCGAGTTGCCTCGTCTGCAGCTTTGCCGCTACATCAGCAAACTGTGGTGAAAGATTATGACAGCGATTCATAACGCAACACTAGCAACTTTGACAAAGCATCCTACATGTACGTGTCCCAAGCAATCTGTATCATATCATCTACAATGTCGGTCCATTTGCAAAATTGTTCTTGTGCTCCTGAGCTTTCCTTAAAATCAGTTCAGTCAAAAAATGTTCATATCACTTTATTCACAATTCTCTCTTGACTTATTAGGAAACAGAGAGCTCACGTTTCTTTTACCAAAACCCGCTAGCTGTAACCTTTCAAGTAAGAACGTGACAAAATTGTCAATCCATATTGATATGAAATTGACTTTAAATAGTATGGTTAGCGGTAAGGGGATCCAATAATTCAAATCGAATTTAGTATATATTTTATTAGGTGAAGTATTGCAGGTCATTGATTTTGTCGATCAATTTGCATGTTTAAAGTATAATAGTACCCGAGGCCTTCTTAATATCAAAAACGTAACTCAAGTTATGCAACTTCCTGAACAATATATAAGTAGATGTATATTGAAGGTGATTTTCAGTTACTTTTACCATTGACTTGTTAAAAATGTCCAACACACAAAATATTTATTTATGAACCATTGAAGGCAATTGAATTTTTTTATTAAAATACTTTTTGATTGATAACATCTAAAGTTTGTTCATAAGAGCTTCGTTCACTCGTGTGGAGTCACAGCCGTTAATGTTAAGAAACACAACATAGCTAGGGATACTGTAATTAATAGGATAGTATTTTTTTTAATTGTTTTTTTATCATTACATGATAGGGGAAGAAGATGAGTGTATAGTAATTTTAAAACAGTGCCTTAATATTCGCTATTAAAGTTGAATAAACCTGACGGGCCTATCATCGTAGCTTTCAGTAGAACATTTTAAACGCATTTCGGAAGTAAGCCGGTTTCGATTTTGGATTTTTGAGATTGCCTGTCATCTATTCAGAGTCAAGTAGCTCATAGTTAAGTGCTGTAGATGCATAAGAATGTAAAGTCATCCATTTCATAACACAGGAATGATAGATCCATTAGGAAAATGTCAAACGCGTTCAAGGAAAATGTCGGTCAATAATAATTGTAAGGATGTACGTGTGAAAAAAACCTATCAGTGCCCTGTATATCGTTTTATTTAAAAATATGTATTGAAACATTGGAATAATATATTGTTTTCATGATGAAACGTTAACTTAATTTAAATAATATGCTTGACCCCAAAAAGACAACATTATCCACCATGCGATATAATGATGCACCACATCTCTACGTTTCCTTTGTGATACCCGGCATCGTCTGACAGAAGAAAGCATATTAATTGTTGCGCTAGTTTCGTATTTTTCTGTGAAGTCAAGTTGAAATCTACACTTGTTTGATAGCAGTCATAGAAATTGATTTATTCAAAAGCGAACTCTTGTTTAATTATCTGCTTGTATTTTTACCAAGAATATGTATAATAGTTTCTGCATTTAAATCAGCAAAACTATATACAGAAATATACAGACCTCATATCAGACATTTTCGAGAATGGCTTTACTTGCAATCTTTCCTGCGTAGAAATCGGACCACGTGGTTTGGTTACACCCGATACCACCAAAAGGATTTCCAACATCTTCTCCTTTGTCAAAGCCAAACCTCCCAAGTCAATCAAAAAGGACCTAAGCAAACTTTTGATCGTGTTTCGTCCTGAATGTTTAACATATTGTTAAGGGTGGCCAAAAATGTTAGAGCCCTGCTCTGTTTGGTCTCCTACGAAATGATTCTGTTTCACTTTAATATGTAGAAGTTTTTTAATGGTGAAATAAAACTAAACTGCTATTTTAATATATAACCATTGTTAGATTGGAAATTGGAAAACGATTTCAATATATTATCATCTATACAATATCATTACAGAATCATAACTGAAATTTGACTAGTAAAATAGGTGAAGAGCGAAGTCTAACATTCGATTTCACAATTTCCAACGAGAAACGCACATTTTTTGTTACCAGTATTGACATGTCGCATATGAGGTGCATTGTTGATTGGTCATGTATGTCGTATAAAGGAAGGAAAATGTATCATGTTTGATATCCAAACAATTGCACGAATTTGCTCTTTACAAATATGTATCTTGATTTCCTCTCGGCCAATCCTTGTGACAGATATGACGGTTCAAAATGGTGTCGAGACTTTTGGGACACCCTGTACGATAATGCGATTTTACAACATAACAGGAAATGTAAAGAAGATGTGGAAACCGATAGGGGATACTTGGAACTGTCTGTAAAATACACGCCATAGGCTAGGGGCTTTAAGGGGCGTTATGACTGTGTACGAGAGGTGAATAGTGTCATTTATTCATAGCTTTATCAAGTCAAATAGCTTCAAGCACATCAAAAAGGGGAATTAATTCACACTGTTGTCTTTTCAACACCATCATATTTCCTAAAAATAGGAGATTTTGAATGTCACTGAAGCTAAATATAAGTCCGTATTCCTTTTAGTATGCATAAGACATCATCAGCCAGACAGGCTTGCTCGTATGCCGAGACCTTTAAAATATGTAAAAAAAAAGACACGAGGGCAAGTTTACGGTGAATTTTCCCCCTTGTCCGTTTTTCATTGAATACATTATATGTAAAAAACACGTAGATGATTATTCATTTACCACCAAAACGGTTAGACTAACCGTTTTATTAATCTTTTCAGTGTTTGTATCACGTATGAGTTTGAGATATTAGTATCGCTCATGACTTTGAGATATGACCTTTCAGATACCTTCTATATGCCATGTTTAAGGTCATTCAGATGAGCGAATTTCACACCTATCTTTTCACTGGTACAATGGAAGTTACCATTTCTTACGGCAATACGCCAGGCAAATCAATTAAAACCTAGTTACAGTAGAAGTTAATCTTAAGAAACGTAAGAAATTATATTATATTCATAATCTTATATCATCCCCCAGTATTCTTATGTTATGTTTTGCACAGTAGAGAGAGGCTCATGCTGGTTTCATCCTTTCTGCCGCTTGCCGCTCAGCGGCGTGATGCCGCTTGCACTTGTCTGCAAGCGGAGCGGCACACCGCTGAGCGGCAGCGGCATGACTCTGAAAGCCACTCTTGCCGCTCAGCACCGTTCCAAAATCGTATTTTGTTCTCATACGTCAGAGCTGCACCGCTCCGAGTTGACTTAAAATCCCAGTGGTGCTGCCGCTAGTCACCGCTAGCGTTTGTGGTGCGACTGCGCAGCGGAAGCAAAATCATCTTCAGAGCGGCAAACGGCAGGAAATTATGAAACAATGGTATGGATTTTTTTTAAAAACCTAATCAAGTCAACCAAATTGTAGGAAAACAGCAATATCGCAGGCTCTGTTTGATAAATAATACATGTATATAGCTTCAAACAGTTAAAATCCAATTGACAAGAAACGATCAAGTACCTGCAGCTCTTTTTGAAAGATATCTGGATAAAATGAAGCGAATATAAAATGAAGCGATTATAATGTCATTCTGTCGATACCCTCCATATCTCAATAACCCAATGTTTATTTGTTTCTGATGTAGATTTTGTAAAAAAAAGTTGTCATAGATGATCAGGTTCCGTGTTTTGTCTGCGTTGGTTGCTAACAGTAATGTAAAAGTCAATGGCAATCACGATAATGAATAACGTCGATGATAATGTTCAAACATCTATATTCTGCGGCTGTTTTCTAGAAACTATATAAAAAATGGGATGGCCCATGGGGATGGCTAGAAATACAACATGACCACCTGATGACGAGTTTGGACTGTTGAATTAAAATCTGAGAATCTTTTAATTAACTTTTGTTTCATGCAAATTTCAAGTGTCTTCGGCAAATTGAACAACAATGAGAAATAAATTCAAAGTGACATGATCATATTTGAACACTGAGTAAGAAGTCAACTACTACAAGAGGACGAAGAAGCTTGTTTAGTTGTCGAATTTGTAACACATTATGTTCTATTCCATTGGGCTATTCCAGAAAATAGATGCACACCCCCTATAGAGGAGTTCGGATATCCGGACTTTTTGTCCAATCATGATTGTTGGATATCCAGACTTTTAAAGTGTCCAATGGTAAAAAAATCCGGCACAAAAATAGTTCAAAATCAGAAATCCTTAATTTGAGAGCTCATTTTGGATATTTCCGTGATTTTTCCTTCATTTAATTGGATTTCCATGCTTTTTCAAGTGACAATGGCAACTGGAATTCCAGTCGTTTTCAGAAAGCAGACTTGGAAATCCGGACATTTCTTTGATTGAAAATTTACTCCTCTATAGGGGGTGTGCACTTATTTTCTGGAATAGCCCAATCGGGGGAAGGGGGGCACAGAGGGGACGTTCTCCCCCTCCTTTGGGCAAAATGACCCATTTTTTTTTTCAGCCACTTTTTGACAATTCAGGTCAATTGCCCCCCCCCCTCATATTTTTGGTAATTGGATTGATGGTAATGCCAACATTTTAAGGACACAACATTTAAATACGACAGGATGCCAATGATATGATGGGAGTGCTATCTACTGTTGTCGATGATATACACGGGTGGGTGCTAACTACTGCTAGCTACTGCTGTTCAAAATATTTAGACCTACATGATTTCGGGCAGATTTTATTTGTAGAATTATTTTACAGTCTACTGTTATGTGCTTTCAAAGAAAGGTACCTGTGAGCCAGTATGTTGCATAGACAATAATGTGCTATTAATCCAGCAATATATAACGAAGGAGATTTCAAGCACAAGAAAATGCTCATTCTTCAAAAAAAAAATTCTTCTGTCGACTTGCTGAAACAATACAAATATGTCAATGTAAGTGGAAACAGTGTGGAAAGATGCATGTTTCCTGAAGAAAACGAGTTAATAGTGAAAGCAGTCCCGTTTGGGAAATTCTCATCAAATATTACCCAAGTCAACAGTGCGCTTCGCTGGACAGGTTTGAAGCAGGATATACATCAGTCGCCCGGAGTGTGTTTTGTTGTGCATTCTGAAGTGACCTTGGGTAAAAGCTGTTTTTGGCCTTGGCTTGCGACTACGACCCCATAATAATATGCTATCTACTGCTCTATTGGTCGAAAAACATGGGGACTGTCCCTTTACCCTGATTGTGCTAAACTTGTAATCACTTTTTTTTTATAGTTGACTCGTGTAAATTCAACTGTTGCTTGTCATAAATTAGATGTTCATTCACGAGCGACTCGAGTTGCCTCGTCTACAGCTTTGCCGCTACATCAGCAAACTGTGATGAAAGATTATGACAGCGATTCATAACGCAACACTAGCAACTTTGACAAAGCATCCCACGTGTCCCAAGCAATCTGTATCATATCACCTACAATGTCGATCTATTTGCAAAATTGTTCTGTGTTCCTGAGCTTTTAGTTCAGTCAAAAAAATTTCATATCACTTTATTTCCAATTCTCTCTAGACTCATTAGGAAACAGAGAGCTCACATTTCTTTGACTAAAACCAGCTAGCTGTAACCTTTAAAGTAAGAACGTGACGAAATTGTCAATCCATATTGATATGAAATTGGCTTTAAATAGTATGGTTGGCGGTAAGGGGAGCCAATAATTCAAAGTATTGCAGGTCATTGATTTTGTCGTTGTTTAGAGTATAATAGTACCCAAGGCCTTCTTAATGTCAAAAACGTAACACAAGTTATGCAATTGTACAATTGTGTTTGGGAGTGGCCTTCTCTCTTTCTTCTTTTCCTTGCTATTTTCTTCCATTTCTTGCTTTGTTTAATCAAAGCTATCTAGGCCAGCATGCATTTTATTAGCCTACACTGGCTATCCAGGCTTGTGCTGTTTTATAGTATAAGCTTGGAACGGTCCATGGATTTCCAATGGATTAGCATGTGTCCCTCACGGACCAACCTGGGTAAACAAACAAACAAACAAACAAACAAACAAACTTCCTGAACAATTCATAAGTAGATGTTTATATTAGAAGTGATTTTCAGCTTTTTTTTACCATTGACTTGTTTAAAATGTCCAACACATAATAACCCAGCAAACACAAAAACGTTTTAAACAAGTTAATTTTTTGGTTTTGGTTTAGATAAAAATGTTTTAATAACATTAATGTCGGGTTATATAAAGGCCATGAAAACGTTTTTATAACGTTTTGTATGAAAACACACTACAACAATATTAATTTTTTTAATGTTTTCAAAATGTTATTGTAAACTATTTTTGCAAACATTTTGGCCAAATATTATGTCAACACTTAAATAACATTATATTAAAATATTTGCACACAGCAAACACCGAAATGATCTTAAAATGTTTTTTCAAAAGGTTTTAATAACATTTAAATGTCGGGTTATATAAAGGTCATGAAAACGTTTTTAAAACGTTATTGCAAACATTTTGGGTAAACATTTTTGCAAAATATTTTTTCAACCCCAAAATAACATTCTGTTTAGAATTTTTTGCATCAAGTTTTCACAAATGTTTTTGGAATGTTATTAACACGCTTTTATACCCTTTATATAACCCGACATTTAAACGTTTTCTGTAAAACATTTTGTGTTTAGTGGGCAGTAGATTATCACAAAATGTTTTTTAATGTTATGAAAACGTTTTATACCCTTAATATATCCTTTATATAACCCAACATTTAAACGTTTTCTGACAGCCTTTTATAACCTTTTGCGAATGATGTCGAAAACGTTTTGTGTTTGCTGGGAATGTTTATTTATGAACCATGGAGTGGAAGGCAACTGATTTATTTATTAAAATACTTTTTGATTGATAACGTCCCTTTGTCAAACACAGAATTGGAAAAGCGCTAGGTGCGGTTCAAAGACTACAGCCAATCTGGAATGCAAAGGATATTCGCCGCTCAACCAAAGTTGAACTGTATAAAGTACTTGTTCTCTCCATCCTGCTATATGGGGCAGAAACCTGGACCTTGAAAAGGAAGATGAGAATCGTCTGCTTGTCTTTGAGATGATGTGTCTGAGAAAAATTCTGGGAGTAAACATAAACATAAACAATGCGATTTATAAAGCGCCTTTTACAAAAGTAGGCAAAGCGCTAAAAGAGAGAAAGACAAGAAAGGAAAAAAGAGCTAATCAGTGGGAAAGAGGTGGGTTTTAAGGAGATTCTTGAACGCGGTAATATTTTCTTTACCTCGGACAGTGGTGGGCAACTCGTTCCAAAGGCGCGGCCCCACTGTTGAAAATGCGCGATCGCCAGCTTGAGTGTGAAATGCTTTGAATGTCTGGAGAAGACTTTTGAACTGTATTCTTTGGGCAACAGGCAACCAGTGGAGAGATTGGAGAAGAGGAGAGGCATGACTGCGACTCGGTTGCCTGAAGATAAGACGGGCAGACTTATTTTGGAGGACTTGAAGACGGTTTAGGTGTTTTTTATCTATACCATTGAAGAGTAAGTTACAATAGTCCAGTTTGGATAAAATGAGAGTGCGGACAATGTTATGACAAGTGTCGGTATCTAAGTATTTACGGATACGATTGAGATTTCGCAGCTGCCAGTTAATTAATGGTACGAGACAAATTGGTAGTGTGATCAGCCATTGTCATGGAGTAATCAAAAATAACACCCAGGTTACGGATGCTAGGGGAAGATGGAATTTCCTGATTACCAAGATGAAGGGTGAGATATTGCAGGGTCTTATAGTGGTGAGCAGATGAAGCAATAAAAACTCAGTCTTAGATTGATTGAGTTTCAATCTATTTCTGAGCATCCAAGCCTGCAGATCATTAACACACTGGCTCAACTTAAATAATGCGCAAGCAGCATCACCGTGACAATTCGGATCAAAGATCGTATAAATCTGAACGTCATCAGCATAAATGTGGTAGAGTAGGTGATGTCTCTCAATGATTTGACCAACTCTCCGGGTGTAGTACGTAAAAGCCTGGAGGCCGATGACTGAGCCCTGGGGGACCCCATAAATGAGGTTTTTATCGTCAGAAAAAACACCATCTATATGAACTCTCCCAGTCCTACCCTCAAGGTAGGTCTTGAACCAGTTTTGCACCTTACCCTTGATACCGAAATCACCAGCGAGCCGTACCAGAAGAATACCGTGATCCACGGTATGAAAAGCTGCTGAAAGATCAAGCATCAGAAGTAGAACGGCCCGCTGGTTGTCGATAGCCCTAAGAATGTCATTCTGGACACAGGTAAGCGCAGTCTCGGTACTGTGAGAAACTTTGTAGGCTGACTGGTACGGATCCGACAACTCATAGACATTGATGTAATTGGAGACCTGAGTAGAAACCACTTTCTCAATAAGTTTGCCCACAAACGGCAAATTTGAGACGGGGCGATAATTGCTTAACAGGTTCCTATCAAGAGAGGGCTTCTTCAGGACTGGTGTTTTTACTGCTTTACTAAGCTCTGCAGGAAAAACACCTGAAGAGAGTATCTCGACTAGACAAAATTAGAAACTCAACCATCCGTCAATCACTAGATATAAACCACACCATCTTAAACAGAGTAACTCAGAAACGACTGCGATTCTTTGGACACATCCAAAGAATGCCAAACACAAGGCATCCAAAAATCCTCCTGGAAGCAAGCATACTTCCACAACGACCAAAAGGAAGACCCGAAAAGAGATGGACGGATTGCATCAAGACAGACTCCTCAACCATAACTTGACATCCCTGGTGGAAGCTGGAAGGCTAGAAACACAAAGAACAACCTGGCAAAGCATCATGACACAGATGGCAAGGCAGAGTGATCCACCCGTGCCGACGTCTTAGGTCAAGGTAGGTCAAGGTCAACATCCCAAGTTTGATCACAAGAGTCTCGTTCATTCGTGTGGAGTCACAGCCGTTAATGTTAAGAAACTCATTCGTTTGAACACAACATAGCTAGGGATACAGCAATTAATAGGATAGTATTTATTTATTTTATTATTATTATTTCTAATTACGATGCTATAATGATAGGGGAACAATATGAGAGAGAAGTAGTGTAGTAATTTTATAACAGCGCTTTAATATTCGCTAAGTTGAACAAACCTGACGGGCCTATCATCTTAGCTTTAAGTAGAACATTTTAAACGCATTTCGGAAGTAAGCCGGTTTCGATTTTGGATTTTTGAGATTGCCTGTCATCTATTCAGAGTCAAGCAGCTCATAGTTAAGTGCTGTAATGCATAAGAATGTAAAGTCATCCATTTCATAACATAGGAATAATAGATCCATTAGGAAAATGTCAAACGCGTTCAAGGAAAATGTCGGTCAATAATATTGTAAGAATGTGTGAAAAAACTATCAGTGCCCTATAATATCGTTGTATTTAAGAATATAATATAATATTGAAACATTGGAATAATTTATTGCTTTTATGACGAAACGTTAACTTAATTTAAATAATATGCTTGACCAAAACAAAAAAACGACAACATTCCTCACCATGCGATATAATGATGCACTAAATCTCTACGTTTTCTTTGTGATACCCGGCATCGTCTGACAGAAGAAAGCATATTGATTGTTGCGCTAGGTTCGTATTTTTTTGTGAAGTCAAGTTGAAACCTACACTTGTTTGAAAGCAGCCGTAGAAATTGATTTATTCAAAAGCGAACTCTTGTTTATGCTTTTATTTTTTACCAAGAATGTGTATATAATTTCTGCATTTAAATTCGGAATGTGGATAATAGACTGACTCTTCTAAAATGAGAGACAATCACAATTTTAGGCATAAACATCTGAAATCTAGGAGATAACGCTGACGAAACTCGTCCAGGAACATGTGACCCGGTGTTGTGGGTCGTCGTAGATAGCTGGTCGTGGCATTTTTACAGAACAGGCAAGTGTAGCCAACAATCGGGCTCATAACTCTGTTCCTCCTTTTCCAGATGATCCACTGACTGATAAGTTCTATCCCTAAGGATACAAATATGATTTATGGATTCAGTGACTTTACCCACTGGCTACTAAGGTATACGTATTTTTCTTTTAAATTTCTTCAAACGACATAAACCAAATTTGATGATCTTCAGGGCCATATTATCTACAATAGATGTCCATTCCATTAGAGTCAAGCGGTAGCATGACCAGCAAGTTTTTAAAAAAAAACGACTGATAAAGAAGAATAAACAGATGCACCGCGGACTATATTTACACGAAACAAAACGCTATTGTTCGATATTTTTCGCTGGGTACAAAATATATCTAAAACCATGCTAAATCTTATTTACTGTCCAAAGTGTAATATTTTAATAACTCATTAATTCAAAAAGTTACACCAATCTTACAGTCAATCCGATTGTTTGATAATAAACAAACATTCTTGTATTACTTCACGCGGTATTTCATAGCCAAAATTAGTGTAAAATCATAGCTAATCATACTGATATCCAGAATCTTTCGTCACTGCTACAGCCATACATGGCTCTCACTGTCGCACTACTTTTTGAGATTCACTTTCAAAATATACCCTAGCATTTTCCTGGATACCCTACATACAAATTCTGGATCCCATTCGCCAAAAAAATCAAGTTTTTCACAATTCTTTTATTCTTTCCGGACCACAGCATACATTCATATTAATAAATACTCCACTTTCACACGTCGTTATATCGGAACGTCCCCGTGGCGAAGTGGTTAAGGCCATGGACTTCTAATACACTTTTGAAGTTTTGTCCAAGTTCGAAACTTCCCACCATCATTGTTTTAATGTTTTATTAACCAATTTATTGTCATAAATCAAGAATAACACCATTTCGAACATCCATTGCTATTGTGATATTATATTTTTTCATCAAACAAACATGTTTGATTTTTTATTCACATTTAGGCCTAGGCCTAGGGCCTACTTTCACCATCCAGATGCTTTCACCATGCCTGACTATCATGATATCTTCGTCATTTAAAACACATTTATCAGTGGCTCTGTTCACAGCTCAGACTGAAATTATATTTGGAATAAATATTATAAATTGTCACAAATTAAAATCACAAACAGCGAAAGATCGCCAACAACTGCCGCTGAATATTGTTATCCAACTAGATTTCCCCACAGGGCTATAAAGAACCACAAACCGCGACATTTGGATATATACTAGATTGCCCTGCAGGGCTATAAAGATTAATCACACACCACGAAATATGGATATCCAACAACCTTAAACTATAAATTAGCTCCCGGATCCCGATAGAGGGCAGGGCTTGATAAGGGAAATTAAAATCACAAACCGCGAAAGATCGCCGACAACCGCCGCTTAATAGGGATATCCAACTAGATTGCCCCGCAGGGCTACAAAGAACCACAAACCGCGCAATTTGGATATCCAACCAGATTTCCCACAGGCCTATCGATTATAAAGAACCACAAACCGCGAAATATGGATATCCAACAAATTAAGACCACAAACCGCGAAAGATCAACAACAACTGCCGCTCAATATTGATATCCAACTAGATTGCCCGCAGGGCTATAAATAACCACAAACCGCGGAATTTCGATATGCAGCTATTGCCCCACAGGGCTTCAAAGAACCACAAGCCACGAAATATGGATATCCAACAAGCCAGATTATAAAGAACCACAAACCGCGAAATATGGATATCCAACAAATTAAGACCACAAATCGCGAAAGATAACAACTGCAGCTCAATATTGATATCCAACTAGATTGCCCCGCAGGGCTATAAAGAACCACAAACAGCAAAATTTGGATATGCAACTAGATTGCTCCACATGGCTACAAAGAACCAGAAACCACGAAATATGGATATCCAACAAGCTTAAACTATAAATTAGCTCCCGATAGAGGGCAGGGCTTGATGAAAACCACAAACCACGAAAGATCGCCGACAACCGCCGCTTAATAGGAATATCGAACTAGGTTGCCCCGCAGGGCTACAAAGAACCACAAACATTAAAACATGATTATATTGCCTACTCGGGGCATTTAGACGCTTCCGTAGTATATGCTTAAATATAATCTACCAAAAAACGTTTCAAAACGTAAAAAGCGGCCAAAGTTTAAAAAAATCTTTCCTGTGTGGCTTTTCACCCTTTTTTTTAACTTGGTCCCATTTAGTAAAGTAGTAATAACATGAAGAATGAGTCCTAATTTTTACATGCAACCATTATCAAAAACATTTCAAGGTTTATGTTTTATTATATTACGTGATCATAAAGAGTAGTAGAGTATTATATATACTTAGCAAATTGTCTGTGTGTCAACCTGCTACATACAGGCCCTACATCTGTACATAAGGCGCAGAATCGCACATGACGATGAAGAATTAAACAAAGTGAGTATTTGCTACAAAATACATTATAACGTCTATACGGAAAAAAACTTCGATTACGCACGAACATTAATTCATTTGCTCTACAAAATAAACACTGACAACTAAGAAAACCAACAAGTAGCCTATAGATGACTTCGTATGGGTCTTTAGAAACTTTCATAAATGGGACCAAGTTTAAAAAAGGGTGAAAAGCCACACAGGAAAGATTTTTTAAACTTGGCCGCTTTTTACGTTTTGAAACGTTTTTGGTAGATATTAATTCTTTTTGAGGTAAAAAATATTGCGCGCTAAGTGGTTCTTTGTAGCCATGCGAGGTGAACTAGTTGGACATCCATATTTCGCGGTTAATGGTGCTTTAGATTTGCGGGGCAAACTAGTTGGATATCCATATTTCGGGGTGAGTGGTTCTTTGAGGCTCCGAGGGGCAAACTAGTTGGATATCCATATTTCGCGGTTAGCGGTTCTTTGTAGCCCTGCGGGGCAAACTAGTTTGATATCCATATTTCGCGGTTAGTGGTTTTAACGACCCGTAACCACCCCAATCAGCTGCATACCGCATCCAGCTATTTTATTTATCAAAATACTATTTTTTTAATGCTATGGGGTTAACAGAATTATTAAAAAAATAATAGCTGAACCCAATAGTTCAGCCAAGGACTGGAAACGACATAGTGATGACTTTATATAGAGTGTATTCAATAAACCCAAGGCGGAACGAGAGTTGCTAAGTAACCGCTATCCGAACCATAAACACACATGCATGATCAGACAACGAGTATTCAATTTCCTCATAGCATCCCACGTTGTTCACACGTCAGTCGAATTTAGCGGTGTTGGTTTGTTAGCCCTCCAAGTTATAACATCGTTCACTTTGTGTTGAACATTGTATGTGAGCCTCGCTGTAATAACATAAAGATCAGTCTGATCAGTGTAATATGTGCTGGCCTTGTCCTATTGTACTTGTTCATTTGTGTATGGAGAGCTCACTGACCTGTTAATAGAGGTCAATGGAATAGCTTCTTTATGGGGCACCTCTCCATCGGTTTCAGGGCGCAGTTCATTGAACTCAGCGGGATTCTATTGCAAGTGCTTTTATATTATTACAAAACGGATCGTGGTTATTGCCTTGACAAACCTAATAAATAATTCATACCAGGGATGAATAAATCCAGGGGTGCGGACATTTCATTGGTCGCAAACCACCGGGATTCGATACAAGTTTGCGTTGTAAATGAATGCGTGAATAAGAGTGTCATCCCCTTGGCGCGATATTTGATTTCTGAATATACTCAAGTTGCCGTTGAAAATGCCTAAAAATCATCAAGATATTGCAATACTGTCTAAAGTGATGTAAAATTGTGGCAAATTTGTATGATTTATCGCACATAATTTCTGCGTAGCGTGGAGAATCATTTACATAGGATTTTGGAGAAAAAATGTGATAATTTTAGGGAAATATAGAATGGCGGAAGAAACAAATAAAACATTTTCCTGGAATGTGTAGACCATACTCTTTCTGTTCCTATTGATTTCTATACTGAAATAATTCTTAAAATGAAGTTGTTGGATGATTTTAGTTGGCATTTCTAGAACGTAAACATGTAGGCAGATAGTAGAGAGGGCAATCTATTCACGAGATTTCTTTTCCAACGCCAACATAACACGAATTTTGGTGGTTTGCGAGTGAAGAGTGTCCGCACTATCGATGGACTACGTAACTGTTCAATAGGTTTTTGTAAATGAGCTAGTGTTAGTGGGTAAGCTGTACATCTCTTTTGCATTGTTTAGACAACCACGCTAGGTTTTTCGATCAACGTACTATGCGTGTTTGGTCAAGCGAGGATAATTTGTAAAGCAGCAAGTAATGGTGAGGATGTTGCCCTTTTTAACTACTTCTGACTTTTGATTTAGCCCAAAATGAATCAATAAAATCGTGTATAAGATATTTGTGGGGATATTTGGGCGCTATTACAACAATTTAAATAAATGGGCACTTCTGGGTTGGATATATTATAGACTCTATAGAATTTAAGTATGATATATTTTCGATGGTAAATATATTTTCACTTTCAAAGTTTGTAGTTTTCATAATTGCAATTTCTTAATATTATATAAAAGGTGAGAATAAGACTATAAATGTAAGAGTATGGGATAATTTTGATTGTTAATAAATGCGAAACGCCGGCGGTAGACATCAGCAATATCAGGGATTGCCGCGATTCTTGCAGTAGCTTTTATGAATAGAATACAATAGTGGATACAATAGCGGATACAATAGCGGAACAATAGAGCTCTCTTACGGGCAAATAAACCTCGTCGCGTTTTGCTAAATTTCACTTCTTCTTTTTCATGAACTAACCGTTATTTTTTTTAACTTGTGGCAAAACTTCGACCGAAGTTTTTAATGCGCATTTACCAGTTCCGACTTGAAGTAGGCCTAAATCGGACTTACTCTCTGTGTCTCTCTGGCATTGTCAACATTGGGTGTGTGTTGTTCATATTTACATTTTTTTTTACATATTTACGTTGCCTTGAATAATTAAAGTATATTAAAATGTATATTGATCATTGTGTACGCCTCTTAACATTACAGTCACGTGTGACAAGCAAGTTTTAAAAATAAACGACTGATAAAGTTTTGTTTAATTATTTATTGTCATGAATCCAGAATTGCAACTTCAAACATCTATTTTTCGTTTTATTTGTTTTATGGAGCACATCCTAACCTGATGACTTTCCAAGCTTGGAGCTGCTTGGCTACATTCATAAAAAGAAAAGAAATCTACCAAAAAAACGTTGACAACGTAAAGAAATCAGCAAGTTTAAAAAACCCACCTCGGCTCACTTTTTGAAACTTGGTCCCATTTTAAACACCAACAGCAAATCAGTGTTTTTATTTTATTTCAACAGAACACAGCGTTTCCAACAAGATTACAAGCCTACGTGTTATTTATTTAATTCAAGTATTAATCATGATTATTATAAAACAAAACACAATAGGATATTGGCTTACCGTGCAAGAACAAGATAATAACCTTTCAGGTCGTTCCAGAAAGCTTACAAATTAATATCGCATCTGCACATTAAAGATACATAACACTTCTTGAAATGTTTTAAATTTATATAAATATGATAAAGTTTAAATCAGTACCTTTTACAAATGGGACCAAGTTTCAAAAAGTGAGACGAGGTGGGTTTTTTTAAACTTGCTGATTTCTTTACGTTGTCAACGTTTTTTTGGTAGATTTCAATTTACATCGCCCCTGATCTTTGGTGCAAGATAATCATGTTTTGCTTTCTATATGTTTAGTATAAGATCATTATAGCTCGATTCTACGTAATCAATGTTAAAACCACGGCAGATCCTCTTAAGGGCTGGGGTATGAACGTTTGGACAGTATTTATTGCGGGACATTAGAGCACATCAGACATATCGAATTGCATTCTGAATACGAAGAATGTTCTTCTGATATCAAATAATTTTGATTTTTTGAAATTCGCATTGTAATACACATTTTATGGCAAATCATTAAAAATTGATATTTTTGATATTTAACCGTACTTGAAGTAAACTTTATAAATCTGATGATTTATACTTAAAGTGTATGTAGGTGGGATGAAAAGCCGACGATCAATTGAAAATTTTGACCTTTCGTATTGAAGATATGGATTTTTTTTCCCAAAACACCAAAAAAAATATGTCTTTTGGGAAAAAAATCCATATCTTCAATATAAAAGGTCAAAATTGTCAATTGATCGTCGGCTTTTCCTCCCAGCTACATACACTTTAAGAATATATCATTAGATTTATAAAATTTATTTCGAGGACTGTTATATATCAAAATTTGAAAAATATCAAATTTTTATAATTTGTCATAAAATTTGTATTATATCGTGAATTTCAAAAATGAAAATTATTTGATATCAGAAAGACATGCTTCGTATTCAGAATGCAATTCGATACGTCTGAGGTGCTCTCATGTCCCACAAAAATACTGTCGAAACGCCATAAACGCTCATTCTAGATCCCTTAAGACACCCAATTAATAACCGTAACACAGGACGTGTAACGTGCAGATGTAGGCTATATATCATGACGAACACACCTGCGGACGGAATCAAAAAAGCCAATAGGGGAATCCCCATTGCTAAACGTTTAACGGGCTATTGGACTCGACTTCGTCACGCTATTGGACTCGACTTCGTCACGTCCAATATTTTAAAACTCATAGCTGGACCAATAAATATCCAATTTTATATCATTATGGGTCTTATCTGGGTTTTAAAGAAATAGGTAATCAGGCTTTCAGGAAATGCCAAGCAAGTGTTTCCCCTATTAATTACCACACATTATCATCTGTTATATCTAGTGAAGATAACATTTTAACCCAACTAATATGTTATCTACTGCAGATAGCAATAGGCATTTATACATGTAGTATTTAATGTATTTGGTTCTAAGATTGGGTTATTGAACTTTAACATTATATTGGTTGACGTGGCTGATTTTGTTCACATAATATTGCTTATTATCCATAACATTTTTTTCATAGACGAATCGAGTTGAATTCATAGCTGAATATGTTGAAATAATAATAGTGCCAAATACTATTATGCATTCTCTTTGGTGTGGTCTTGAGTGTGGCGCTAGAGGTAAAATTACCAGTGTGAGCCAAATGGTAAAGTCCTACTATCCCAATCCCGATTCACATTTTGAGAAAATGAGGTGAATCTTGGTCTTTGACGAATACGTTACAAGTGAATCGATTTCTCGCGTGAGAACCAATATAAAACTAAGTTACTTTATTATACAGCCGTGCTGATGACAACCATCTGAGTATACTGAAAATGGCATTGAATCACGTCCATATAAATCACTGGCCAGTGAATACACAAGCAAAAGAAACAGAATGAAATGGTTTTAAGAATGAATTATACAGAGGATGCAGATGAGATGAGCCGATCAATCAAACTAGAATAAATTTACGGAATCCTGTTGATGATGTCCGATAGAATTCTTGAAAGTTAGCGATATTTTGGAGGAGTTTGGAATGACTTTGAAAAATGTTAAAATTTGACATTACCTTTAAATATATTTATATTCTGTTGCTTGCAATCCTGAGATGACACATACGCAGATGGATGGTTAATCAATGACCATTTGTCGTAATAAACATCTCAAAAAAAGTAACTGACCCCCCTTAAATAATGACCATTATTCAAAAACGGGTAATTGTATTACAAATCTGTAAAATGCGTTGGAAGCAGAATTTATTTCTGCACATTTTGACACCTCATTTGTAGCAATTGACTAATTGACGTCACAGCGTACATTTAAATTTAAATTTGAAAGGTGCAGTAAATTCTATTGATTTTGCATTCAGTGTAATGGAAGGAAATCTGTGTAATGATATCTGAGTGTTTTTGTATTGTCAAAATTTGTATGTAAGTGCAACTTTCAAATCTGGACCTCACTACATTAAATTGACCGGTGTTTTATTGTTTTCTGGGCTATCGTATCAAATGAGAGGTCCTTTTTGAATAATGGCCATTATTTAAGGGGGGTTAGTTACTTTTTTTGAGATGTTTATTTCCCGATGCATCAAACACCATTGATACCCATTCAGGCGGGCATCAGTATCTTTATGTGTCGGACGGATATGACAAATCCTCTCTATGATCGTCAGAGTGATGAATGATGGGTGATCATGGTAATGAGGACAAATATCAAGAATAGCAATGTAGAGCGATTATGTATCTAGATGAACTTTATGCAGGGTATGTTGTTTATGAAGTCGTATCGCCAGGGGAAAAAGTAGTTGCTATACATGTACTAGCCAAATTTCTGAATTCTGACATAATAATGATAACCCTTTGGTGCCTATTATTTTCTTTTTTTTAAACCTGTAGCCGGCTCCGTATTGGTTGAGCTAAACTGGATTTACAAATTAACCGAACCGTGACCAGAGATATAGCAATGTCGATTTTCGTTGACACATGTAAAAGTGACGAATTCATATCATGATATAATTACATATAAACTAGAACGGTTACCGCACAAGACTACTTTTGTCTGAGACCATGCCATGGTTCAGCAAAAATCAATATTATAGGATTTTAGAATATTGCTACCTATAGAGGAATCCAAATTCACGCATTCCTACACCTGACTAGCAGCCTTTAGTTGGGTAGCCGTCGGCTATAATGCACTCAAAATGTGAAATGATTCGGCCTTGGCGGAAATTTTAAACTGCATTCCATCACCCGTTTTAAAAAAAAAAAAAAAACACAGGTAGACAAAAGAATGATTAAAGTTTACAGCTTCTTTATGGTCTATTCGCTGTTGAAGTGACATAATAATCGGATTAACTACACGCGGTATCTATGCATTGATGTACTTGCGAACAAAAGGACTATGTATGAATAGATGCGACGGGATTAGCTGCGGAATTATCTCCATTATATATATTATTAGCTATTATTCTATTAACCTCCTCGTCCTTGCATCTTCTCTAGGTGTTAGGCGGCTTTTATTTGCACAATTGGACGCTCAAAACACCAGGTTGGTGCTAGCGGCTACCCAAAGATGTCCGACCAAATCCTGACCATGACTTGGCTCGTTGGATTCGTCTATACTAGCCTCACTCAAGCGAATTTCGTGTGAAATATCATTTCCGTCTCCTCAGTTGCCTTGGTTAGAGTAATACGAGTATAACTCCCCTGTCGTGTTGAAAGCGTATTCTCGTACACCGAGCTTATTTTTTTAAAACATAAAATACAAATTAAAAACAAAACAAAAACAAAAAATATCGAATTCCCTTTAAAATAAACTAACCCATCATTACTGACCTATTATGGCACGATTTCTGAATAGTTCGGCTTTCAAGTTGTCGAAAGTCAATTTCATAGACGCTCAAAGCTTCAACAATGTTAGAACTATAACTGTCGAGAAATGAGTACATTGAATATTTCAGACAGATTCAATAACAAAGGGAATACCAAGTTAAATATTGCATCCATATTACAAAGCAATAAGCGCGTGCCAGATTCCCTTTTCAGTAAATGTTTTTTTTGTCAATTTGATGCCGGTGATTT
Organism: Amphiura filiformis; assembly: GCF_039555335.1. NCBI lineage: Eukaryota > Metazoa > Echinodermata > Ophiuroidea > Amphilepidida > Amphiuridae > Amphiura > Amphiura filiformis. The sequence continues at coordinate 58,182,716 of NC_092628.1, forward strand.
GTGCAAACCACTGGGAAATCAGTAGTCATTAGAATATACTTTTAATATTATTAAAGCATTATAAGCAAGTAAAATTTTTACGCTGAAAATGTCAGAATATCAAAAGGTGAAAATTATTCTATTTCGAGGCTCACATTACCGGATGAGTAACATAACCTAAGAAATTGGTATAATAAACCCAATGCATATCATGTTTAAGATCAAATCTCTAAACCTTAATAGCTGACGTTCAGATTTCAGAAAGCAATTATCATTACAAGTTAAAGTTACAAATTCACAATGTTGCGCTTTCAACTCAGTTGTATTCCATACAAGCATTAATATTGTTTTTTTGACAACTCCTAGCTGTCTACTGTTTATCATTATTCGTCTGATATAAAGATTAACAGAATATTTTACCAACATCTCCGATTTGTAGATAAGGTACTATTGGTCAAAATGTGGCCCAAGGTCATGCTAGCGCCAAAGGAAAAGGTTGTAATAAGTATTGGATACTCTAATACTACTTCTGCTGATGAAGATGTGTGTCACACATCACAAATTCAAGGTTAGTTGAATTTATTGTACCGAAAGTCAGTTTAAACTTTTGGAAAAGTATTGAATAGTTTTAACTTAAAAGTATTTAAGTTAAGATTTAATAGTATATAGTCCCTTTACAGGAACATTTACAGGAAAACTGGCTGTATTTACTCCAAATATTTTAAGGGTGGAACTTGCTCATCTAATCCACGATTTCGCTGTATAGTGATATGTAAAACAGCAACAGGTCAACGAACATGGTTTGTTTTGCTGTGAATATAAGCAGAAAAGGATTACTAAAATGTATATTGTTAATGCTTTAAACGGCTTAGGTGACAATTTGCCGGCGAAGTTTATACGTTGTCGCCCATATAATGTATGAAATACCGGTATTGAAGTATTGAATGGCTCATATAGCTGTGGGACAGACATATCCCATCACATTCCCCTTTTCCTCAAGATAATATTAAGTACGTGAAGCACATAGTCATGGTAAACATGGTAGTTTATCTTTTTAAAGGGATTGCAGGCAAACAACTTCGAGGATGATCATTTTTAAGGTGACATGCATAAGAGTGTATGTATACCCGAGAGCATAATAAAGAAAAAATACGAGTAAAAGATGGTAAAAGGTCCTTTATTGATATTATAATGTACACTGACTGACGTTGACCGAGACACAGTTTCATTTACCTAGCCCTCCTACCTTCAGTTCGAGGATGGTCATTTTTTTATACGTGAAATGCATAAAAATATAATTTTTATGTAGGCCTATAATAGCCGAGAGCATATCTACAATCCTGGAAAAAAGTCTTGCAACGCTTTTGTGTAAAGAACAGAAAACTGTCACTTACCATGTTTAGAAATACCAGTGTCTTTAGCAGTTTCCCAATGTTTTCCAATGGGGAGAGGGGCAGTGTAAATCATTGTTGTACATATCATGTTTGTTTCCAAACACAACGAAAGAGTGTCCCAAGCACCTTTTCCAAGATTGAAGCACACCCTGTTACAGTGATACTCACATCAAAGATAATATTATGATATTCGGCGATTTTAGCATTTTACGATTTTACATATTATCAAATTGAATAGTTCTTGCCATGTTTTAACCGAAAGAGAATGCATGTCCAAATACTATTAGTTATCACCTGTTTCTTAATGCAAATCGTTTTCCATAGGCACAGTGCTGATTAATTGATAATGTGTGTGTCTCTTGGCAGGTAAAAGCAAGAAGTATTCACAATAGAATCAGTAGCGTACCAACCGGGGGCAGGTGAATTTTGCCCATTGCTCAAAGCAGGACGAAATCGTCCGAATAATATTATTGTTGTAAATATCTTCTCGTCGATGTGTTAAACCCCAACTACACCTTCCCCTTGATTATTGGCCAAAATAGTGTAAAATAGAATTAAAGGGGCATTTCGTGATCCACAGCCTCATCCCCCCACTTTTCTCAAAAAAATTTGAGATTTTTATATCACTGGAAACCTCTGGCTACATAATGTTTATGTACAAAAAATTTCGTGCAGATTAATTCGTTTTGCAAAGATATCGTGAAATTTGAATTTCGTTCTGGTGCACCAGAACGAAATTACAATGCATTGTCTATGGAGCATTGTAATACACATAATCATGCATAACTCGCAAACGCAAAATCGGAATCAACTGAAATTTTGGGAATATGCTTTTTTCGTGGATATGTAAAAAAAATGTCATAAAAAGAGGATGCTAGGATCACGAAATACTCCTTTAAGTGTCTCACCTTGAACGTCTGCATGAAAACAACGTTTTAATGTTTCAAAAGTACAAATAACATTACAAGAAATGTAAAGTAGATGCGGAAATCGATCGTGTCGGTAGAGAGAACTAGACACTTTAGGGAGCATAGATTGTATAGGGCAGGTGAATAGTAGGTGGACTATCATTTATTTATATTTTGGTCAAGTCAAATAACTTGAGGCGTATCAGTTTTAACACATAAAAAGTAGAATTAATTCACACTGTTGTCTTGAACCCTGCCGTATTTTCAAATGTCACTTAATGTGGGATTCTTTTAATATGCATAGGACATAGTCACTCAGACATGTCTGGTCGTAAAATATTCAAAATACAAGAGCAAGACGATATGTCGTTGAGGGCAAGTTTCCGGCGAAGGTATTTTCCCGGGGGTATTTTACCCCACCTTTCATGCCTTTTCCGTCTATCTATGAGACGTCTATAACGTGCGATCGCTGCCATTAAAAGGCAAATCGACATATGTCAATTTCGCTGAAAGAAATTGACATATGATGATTTTGTCCAATAGGAGAACTTGTAATTGACATAAGTAAGCTAATTTACATAAAATCGACATATGTCATTTCGAAGGATGGAAATTGACATAATGTCCATTATTTAAAACCACATGTGCTGTTTGCATCAACTAGTATAGTGTAATTAGCTGCGTACTGCTTCTGCATATCTAACTGGTTGAAATTGTTCGCAATCATTTCGGTATAAATCGACATATGTCAAATTTGAAGATTTGTGATTTGTTGCAGAAAAGAATACAACCGAAAAGACGTCTAATACGCCCAACTGAATTCGATGTATGGGCTATCGATATACGTTGACCGCTCATGGCCTGCCTAAAAATCTTGACCACCTACACCCCCTATAAATCACCGTCTACCCCGGGGTACACATGATCATTATTGCACCACCCCCAAGACCTCCACAGGAAATAAACTTCCATCCATGTAGACTTTTACACCATACACACGTTATGTCGTACATTGTATTTTTAAAAGCAGGCTTTAGGCCATCATTTACTTTCTAACAATACAATGGGAAACTTCGATATTTACCCATTTTAGAACGGAATTCATGTTGAAATAGTTGTAGAATGATGTAAAAATTGCAACAAACGACCGGTTGTACACATATAACAGCTTAAAACGATGCGGACAACAAGAGGGTCATAAACGGTGATAGAGCTCGTACTCCGAAGTGTATTTTGGGCGCATTCGTAGTGTAGCGATTTGGAAATTGACATATGTCAATTTCTAAATTGGCATATGTCGATTACATTTTAAATCTTTCTGGTGGTTATTTCAGCCAATGAGAATGAAGACCGGTTGCAGCAACCAATAACCAGTAATAAATTCGACACTAGTTTTCAAATAATGAACATATGTCGATTTCTCCTAAGGTAATTGACGTATGTACATTTTACGAAAATTAGCTTACTTATGTCGATTACAAGTTCTGCTATTGGATGAAATCAACATATCTTCATGTAGAGTACAAATGGTAATTTAAACGAATGAATCTTTTTATCTCGTCCACACTATTGTTTGACTATTTGCTGTTATTAGTTTCTTGCTCTTAGAAGATGTTTGACTTTCCATACGGTAGTGCTTGTTTGTTTCCATACAGTGAGCCAAAGAATTAAGGTACCAGTTATGTTCACCCCTGTATATCCTAAATAAAGACAAATATGTCAAAATTAAAACAAGCAGTCAATGTTCTAATCAATGAAAGCACCACGCTAGTTTTAACGTGATAATCAATGGAAGCGCTAGTTCTCTAAACGAACACTTTGTGTACAAATCAATAGGGCATTCAATGCAGCAAACTGCAACTTTTAAATTGGTATCTATCTTGGGTTTTGGGATCGCCGCGACTTTATTTCTTGAACAATTTCAACGAATGAGGTCTTAAATTCGAGCTAAAAGATGCGGCTATTGGCTGCTGGTTCCAATTATGACATATCTGTCTTTGTTTAGGATATACAGGAGGTGAACATAACTGGTACCTTAATTTTTTGGCTTACTGTATAATAATAATAATAGCGACAAGGCACATATCCACTCATTAAAGAGTGCTCAAGGCACTAAAACAAAAGACACCCATGGTTATTTCAGAAATCTCTACGCCAAAAGTTTTGAAGTCCACATTGGTGTAATTCAGATGGCTAATAGCTTCAAACAGTTTAAAACCAATTGACAAGAAATGGGTCAAATGCCTGTAGCACTTTTGGAAAGATATCTGCGTGGTTAATTGTATGGCTATTTATAACGTCATTCTGCATAGTCTGATTTGGCTGTTGGCTGTAATGTAAAAAGTATAATTATAATGAGCAAAGTCAATCATTATATGCGAAGTCTATGACAATGTGCAGAGTCAATGATCGAGTGTTTCACTGCAGCAACAGACATATTATATCCTGAGGGTGTGCTAGAAACAAGAAATGGATGTCCCATGGGGATGTCTAGAAACAAAACATGAGGAGTTTGAGCTGTTGAATTAAAATTTGAGAATCTTTTAATCAACGTTTGCTTCCTGCAAAATGTCAAGTGTCTTCGGCAAATTGAAAAACAATGAGAAATTTCAAGTTTCATCATGTTCATGATCATAATTTGAAAACTGAGTAAAATCTTAACATTAGATGAGGCTGAAGAATCCTGTATGCCTATTATATTTTGTTTATATGGCAAGAGCCAAAGTTGAAACATAATGTAACCAAGACATGTTGTGCATGACAAACTCTATCATGTTCATCTACTTTTATCAGGGCGTGGGTGACATACTTAGAATGCAACCTACTGCTGATCATGGTGTGAGTGACGTACTTGAAATGCAATGACTTACTCCTGATGCTTGGGTGACATACTTCTAGTGCCAGAGTGTAGGTGACATTCTGGATATGGTATCTAATGCTGACCAATTTGTAGATGACATACATGTGATGCTGCTGATGAAGGTGTAGGTGACATACTTAAGATGCTATGCTGATCAGGGCGTGGATGACATACTTGATGTGGAATATATTCTTGATGAGGGTTGGATGACAAACTTGGTATGCCATCTACTGCCGATAGAGTATGGATGTCATATGCTATCAAATATCTAACACCGCCCATGGTGTGGTTGATATACTTGAGATGCTATCTATTGCTGATCAGGGCGTGGATGACACTGGGTATACCATCTACTGCTAATCACGGTGCGTGTGCCATACTTAGTGTGTTATCTACTGCTGATCAGGGTGTAATTGACATATTACTGGGTATGCTTTCTACTGCTGATCAGGATGTGGAAGACATATTGGTATTATGCTATGCTATCTACTTATGATGTGGATGACATACGTGGTATGCTACATACTCCTGATTATGGTGTGGATGGCATTCTTGATATTATGCTATCTAGAAGTTATTTCAATATGTTAGGATGGGTGTGGATGACATACTTAGTATGCAGTCTACAGCTGATCAGGATGCGGATGTCTTACTTGGTACATGCAGACTATTGCACCTGTTCGTCAGTGTGTAGATAGTGCATTTGTTTTGCTATCATCAGATGTGATAACGATATTGGTATATCAACTGCTGATTAGGGTGTAGAAGTCATACTTCACAGGCTATATTCAATCTACAATGCACACCGACATCGCCTGGCTAATAATTACTTGGTACACCAGAGATACTAAAATCAATACCCGGGATTGCTACACGTGAATGTGCTATGCACGATTTTGGTATTCAGACGAAAATCTTTGGATACCGGGGTAGAAAATGATGAATATCTCCCGTAAATGATTTCGTCTAAAGAAACCAGATGTGGTTCCTTGCACTTGAATATATGTGTTGAACAGATATGATAGTCGTTAGCTTGCGTCTTGAGAAAGAAGCTTGCGTCTTGAACTCAAAACTGACAATAATTCTGATTTTATATGTGCCGAATTATATAGTGCAGTGTATAGGCCAATCGTGGGTAGTCTAAAAGCATATGACCTATGGCGTATCATGCTCGACTCACACACAGAGATGTCAGTCACCGGGCAATTGTCAGTAGCCTTAGTCAGATGTCCTTCGGCCCATTATGCGTCTCAAAACTATTAAACAGGTCGGAACAAAATGGCCATGCGTGGCGGTGGATTCAACCTACCATGGTGATTTCTGCCATGAAGATATTGGGGCGATGACACTGTGCAATGTATGTCAGATTGGGATGAAATTTTACATGCAAGAAGGGTCCAACCTAATTGGTGTGGATGACATACTAAGCATACTAACATCATCTCAGTACTTTACATAGCTTTGGGGGTACGTTTATATCTAGTTCAGATCAAGAAGGGTGCAAACGGTCAAACGTAGATAAAAGTTAGTACCCCTCAGGATAAAAATCAATCAAGGGTTATCTTACGGTGAATTGACTATGGAGTTTTATCTGTACACGTTCAATAGTTCTTAATTATCTTTCAATTGGAGTAAAGTAATAATTACTGTTGATATGAATGTGAAGCATCAAACAGACGGATTATGCAAGGACTATGTTACTCACAACCTACCAGCCTACACTCCCCCCCCAAAGGTTTTATTCTTACTTTTGGAGTGAATCTGTGAATGCCCGAAAAAGAACCACACACACAACAACAAATAGCCCAAGCTGCGGAAATACGCTATTGATTACTGTTTTTGCTGCAAACTATCTGGGACGGTCCAAGCCAGACCCTCATTTCAAATCTTTAGTTTTGGTTTCTCTTTTGTTCAGAAACAAAAAATCAAGGGATTAAAAAGTAGAGCTGATCTGGTCTGCAATCATAACACTATTATGCTGGGAGGACACAGTATAGGGTATACCCAGCAAACACAAAACGTTTTCGACATCATTCGCAAAAGGTTATAAAAGGTTGTCAGAAAACGTTTAAATGTCGGGTTATATAAATGGTATATTAAGAGTATAAAACGTTTTCATAACCTTAAAAAACATTTTTTGATAATCTACTGCTCAGCAAACAAAAATGTTTTCCAGAAAACGTTTAAATGTCGGGTTATATAAAGGGTATAAAAACGTTTTAATAACATTCCAAAAACATTCTTGAAAACTTGATACAAAACATTCTAAACAGAATGTTATTTTAGTTGAAAAAATATTTTGCGAAAAATGTTTGCCCAAAATATTTTCAATAACGTTTTAAAAACGATTTCATGACCTTTATATAACCCGACATTTAAATGTTATTAAAAGGTTTTGAAAAAACATTTTAAGAACATTTCTGTGTTTCCTGGGTTCAAATTTCTTAACATAATGTTATTTAAGTATTGACACAATATTTGGCAAAAATGTTTGCAAAAATAGCTTACAATAACATTTTTTGAAAACATTAAAAAATATTGTTGCAGTGTGTTTTCATACAAAACGTTTTAAAACGTTATCATGACCTTTATATAACCCGACATTTTAATGTTATTAAAACGTTTTTACCTAAACCAACCAAAAGCCAAAATATAACTTATTTAAAACGTTTTTAAAACGTTTTTGTGTTTGCTGGGTATAACCAGAAGTATACAATAGCCTATTGTGCTAACATAATTATTATCATGATTGATATCGGAAATATATCCCGCGGACGACAGTTGATGCTCTCTGTCGAAGCCTAGATACTAGTATCTATGGTCGAAGGTAGGTGGCATATTACACTCACGAGTTCTAGGCCTAGAAATCATATACATGCGCGTATATTGAAGGATGGGGCGGGGTGGGGGATTTGTTTGTTTGTATGAAACATAAACGATGCATGGAGATGATTTGATTATGAATTAGTGTATTATCCCCGGGAAGCACAACCCATACCTCTTTAAGAGGAGGCTCCCCTCCCTATATAACCACCTCTTCCCTAAATTACCCCTTTCCCCTCCTCCCCTACATTCGATATCTTCATCTCGAGCTCTCCTCCCCTTCTCTTTCACTTCCAATGCTCTCTCTCTCATCTGTTTCTCTCTCTCCCGGCCCATATCCCACTTGCCCTCCAACCACTCCCCCCCACACACACACACACACCACACAATCTCTTCTCCCCTCTATCTTCTACTTTTTGCAGTAAAAATTGCTTCCGTAAAAGTCATTAGGTTATTAGAGGTCATATAATGGCCTTCCATCGATTCTGGTACATGGGATTAAGGACATGAATCGATTTTGTTTATAGCACCTATACAATTACAATAGTGGCCCCTTTTGTAATGTCGAATGCAAATATTTCGATGGTCTATATTTTTCACAGGTGAATTAGCCTAGGCTTATTCGGTTTTGTAAACCACGTCTTTCAATGTAGATTACCATGCTCGATTTATCTCCTCGTGAATATTGCACTGCGAAATTTAAACATTGCTTTTGTATACTTAGAGTAGGTAACTTCAAATCAAATAATTTTACGATTCACACCACTTATAAGAAACTGAAACCAAAACCGAAACTGACTGACACAAATGTTCGGTTTTAAACAAAAGGTAGAAACAATGAGTTCGATATCTTATGATTCAAGTGGTTAGGCAGGACAATAGGAAACCACGTGACCAAAACCAAAACCAAAACTAAAACTAAACATTTGAAATGAGGCAACAACTATCGCATTCATACTCTTAGATTTATGCCCCTGCATGAATTCATGTACATGACCTACGGTACATGTATCATATCTGTAACTATTTAAAATTCAAAGGACATTCCCTAAGTGTGTCACTTGGACCATGTCTAACCGTCCTCATTATTTAAGCGGCTGCCCATGCATAAAAAAAGTCGCCTTTAGGCCGTATAAAATTAATGTTTTGGTTCTCGTCCAGAGGATTTTCATGAATTGATGAGGGAGGGAGGTGTTTTGTTTTTTTTTTTTTTTTTTTTCAATGTAAAATTAGCATTGTCAGTAGTTTTCGGTCTTCTCCAACAGTGCTCGAGGAAACGATGAGGCCCTTTTTTTTTTTTTTTCAAATGTGAGATTCTGAGGATAAACCCCTAGAGTACCACAAAAAGACTTGGAAGTGATGCTTGTTCTCTAATAAACTTATTTATATGTATGAAGATTTCATAAATCATTCCAAAGTCTAAAAAATTGAAAAATCTAAAAAAAAAAAAAAAAAAATCTGACAAATCCCAGAAATTGAGGAGGGAGGGACGAGAACCAAAATATTAATTTTACACGGCCTTATAAACGTTTCCCTATAGTTTACAATCCCTTGTGGCATGGGAGTATGTGCCCTGTGTTTTAAAACACATTTACAATTACATTAGTCTTAGGGAAAATGTCATGAACAAATTTGCAGCTTTTAAAAAGGTTAATAAGTGGATCGCAATAAATTGTACTTACCAGTCTATCCCGCTTGCAGATGCATATGTTTTATCGTCATGATTCAATTAGAATCTCATTTTCATTATAACATACATACATGGGCATGTGGTTACATTGCAAATTGTGCTGAAAGGGCGATTTATACCGCAATATGTTTAACTTTAGCAAAACATCCGACATGTCAACCAATCTATATCCAGGGGTGTATTCAGGGGGTGCCGGCTCCTCCCCTACACAAAATTTTCAGGGATAAAATGGGGACGGCAAAGACTAAAGTGTCCTTAAAATGATTAAACATGGGACAAAAAAACTGGCTTTACCCCCTCACACTAGATTTCTGACTACACCAATGAGTAATGCCTGTATCGTATCACCAATAAGAATGTTGATCTATTTGCAAAATTGTTCTTCTAAGCTTCAGTCAAAACAATCTCATACCACTTTATTCACCATGCTTTTAAGATTCTCTGTTAACTCATTAGGAGAAAGATAGTTCACATTTCTCTTCCCAAAGTGTAACCTTTAAAGTAAGAACGTGACGAAATTGTCAATCCATTTTGATATGAAATTGACTTTAAATAGTATGGCTGGCGGTATAAGAGGAGCTAAGATTTCCCAATTTAAATCGAATTTGATATATTTTATTAAGGTAAAGTAATACAGAACATTGATTTTGTCGGGATATTTGAATGTATATAGTATACTAGTACCCAAGGCCTTCTGTATATCAAAAACGTAACTCAAGTTAATATGAAACGTTTAGTTTTCTTAATAATTCTTCACCCATTGAAGCTGATGGCAAGCTATTTTAACCATAGCAATGCGCATGTGTAAACCTTTGAATGGAAGGCAAATGAATTTTGGTTTTCGTATTAAAATATTTTTTTATATTTATAGTTTGTCCACAAGGGCCTCGTCATTCGTATGGCGTCACAAACCGGTATATTATGTTAAGAAATTCAATCGTTTAAACACAACAACATAGCTAGCTACTCGGGCGATACTCTTGATAAACATTTGAGTATTGAGTGTAATTAATAGAATAGTATTATAATAATTTTTATGATGTTATAAGGATATGATACGGAAACAAGAATGGGAGAGAATTAATAACATCTGTGGAAAATGTTTTATAATAGTGCTAGTGCTTTAATATAATATTGGCTGCTTAAGTTGAACAAACCTTACGGGCCTGTTATCGTTGCTTTCAGGAGAACATTTTAAATATATTTATGGAAGTCGGTTTCGTTTTTGAATTATTGAAATAGCATGTTCATCATTCTGTTCAGATTCGAGTAGCTCATAGTTAAGTGCTTTAGATGCCTACAAATGCAAAGTCATCCATTTCATAACATAGAAGTACAATAAATCCAATTTTACAAAAATGTCAAGAAAAATAATTTGAAGAGTACGTGCAAAAGGATGAAGAAAACAATTGTGGAGTTAAGGGTATCGTTAATTAAATCGGTTTATTTTAAAAGAAAATTGGGATATATATTCTTTTCATGATGAAGAGTACTTATTTCAAATAATATGCTCGGCCCAATAACGACAATAATGATGCACGCAATCTTCACGTTTCCTCTGTGATATCCGGCACCGTCTGACAGAAGACAGCATGCTTGATATTGATCGTTGTACTAGCATGGTATTTCTCTGTGAAGTCAAGTTGAAACCGACACTTGCTTGATAGCAGTCGTAGAAATTGATTTATAAAAAAGCGAAATCTTGTTTATTTCTCTGCTTTTTTATATAAATATAAGAATATTTATTTCTGCATTTTAAGTAAGCAGTTTTAATATTAAATATGACAGACGAAGGCAAACCTTGAGGTTATAGATAGTTGAATGCACATAATATGAGCTGGAAATGATTTAAGGCGATCATGTTCTCTGCATGATATGCGCCCTCCAATTTATACCTTTTAAAGCTTCGTCGCAAGTTCTATTCCAGATGAAGGATACAAATTAATGTGATATATGCCTTAAATGTCTTTACCAACTTACCACTGATGTTTTACGGTATGTAGTACTGTTTTTTTGAATGTGGCTATGTAACTCATACTCAATGCACAGTTGTAATACAGCGTCGTTAGTGGTACATTATGGGTCCTATTGTCTGGATATTAAAGATAAAGGTCATCAGGCTTTTAGGAAATACCAAACAGGTGTTTCGCCTAATTTTTATTAATTACCATACATAATCATGTATGTTACATTTTAACCCAATTAATATAACATGATGCTATCTACTGAAGATAGCAATACGCATACATGTAGTATTGAATCTATTTGATTCTAAGATTGGGTTAATGAAATGATACCTTTCATATTGGTCGAAGTGGCTGGTCTTTTTCAATACATTGCATTATGTTACATTTCAACACAATTAATTGCAGTGGTTATGTATTCAATCGGCTGAAGAATCGGCTGAAGTCTAGGAAAGCTTCCTCAATGGAATTGAACCAAGTGCACAACCTGCAGGCACCAGAGCTGCCTTGTGGAAAGAGAGGCTTGCCAATTTTCCACCAACAACATCCATGTGCATTAGGGCCAAGTAAGAACTTTCCCATGGTGCCGACTCAACTGGGCTGAATAGACTGAGAGCTGGTACAGACTGAGAGCTGGTACTGGCCGATGTAAAGTGACTCTCAAAAGTGGGGTTATCTGTACGGAGGTTACATGTTCGGTATTTATAAATACATGTAACCTGCGTATGTGGAACTGAACCACAAACCTATTGCGATGTCCTCTATTGGAGCAAGAATACAAGGCTGAGGACTTTGATATTGCTAAGAGTTGTGTCCAGTTTTCGATGAAACACAACATCTAGCATGTGTGGATATGAAAAGAAGAAGAGGATGTATTTAATCTATTTGGTTCTAAGATTTGGTTATTGAAATACAATCATGCATTGGTTGATGTGGCTGGTCATGTTCACATCCATCGCTTATATCAATATAAAATTGTTTTCATTAACGATTTGAGTTTCATCCTCTGCTGAATATTTTGAAATGATAATAGTGCTATATACTATTATGCATACTCTTTAGTGGGCCTTGGATATGCTGGATATAGCGTTAGGAGTGATATTACAAATCGTAAACTTGTCCTACTGTCCCAATCCTGACACACATTTAGCCAAAATGAGGTACACCTTTAGTGAAGATGCTTGAAGGAATATGAATACCTTATACAAGCTAATCGATCTCGCGCATGAAAACGAATATAAAACTGAGTTACTTTGTTATCCAGGCATGCCATTGACCATCATTATCTAAGTACAAAATACGCCATTGATAACTGCTTTTGCTGCAAACTATAATTGAAGACAGAGATAAAAAGACTAGTTTGCGTCTGACGTCAATTAAATTCCCTACGATCCTTGATTGGTTTAAATAGCGCGTAAAAGGAAGGTTGATTTATCTGGTGCCGATCAGAGAAAAGGAATAGCAGAAAATGGCGAAAAAATGCGTACTTTTACAAGGCAAAAAGCAACTTTTCTAGGCATTGTTGACATGGTGCCTTCGCAAAAGAAAGTTTCCTACTTTAAAGACCTAACTTTTGAGATGGTTTTGTATTTGAAGGTGCAAAATTAACAATAAGGCGCCCGGTTTTACCGCCGCGTTCAGTAACACATATCATCACGACACTTGTAAACAAACCGTGCTCGAGTTTGATTGACTGATGACGTCAGACGCAAACTAGTCTTTTTATCTTTGTCTTCCATTATATCTGGGACGGTTCAAGCCAGAGTCTAACAACTATGGCATTCATACTCTTAGATTTATGCACCTACATGAATGCATGTACATGACCTAAGGTATCATATCTGTAACTATTTAAAATTCAAAGGACATTCACCAAGCTTGGCTACACTTGGACCATGTTTTAACCATCATCATTTATATAAGCGGCTTCCCATGCATAAAATAAAGTCGCCTTTATAAATGTTTCCCAATAGTTAACAATCCCTTGTGGCATGGGAGTATGTGCCCTGTGTTTTAAAACTCATTTACATTAGTCTTAGGGAAAATGCCATGAAGCATTATTGCCGAACATTTAAGCCGGTGGTTAAAAAGTATAACAAGTTAATCGAAATAAAACTGTACTTACCAGTCTATCCCACTTCCAGATGCATATGTTTTATCGTCATTATTCTGCCAATTACAATCTCATTTTCATGATAACATACATACGTGGGCTAGTGGTTACATCGCAAATTGTGCTGAAAAAGCTATTTATACCGCAATATGTTTAACTTTATAGCAAAACATCCCACATGAAGCAATCTGTATCCAGGGGTGTAGCTAGGGGGTGCCGGCTCCTCCCCCACAGAAAATATTCAGGTATAAAATGGGGGACGGCAAAGACTAAAGTGCCTTTAAAATGACTAAACATGGGACAATTAAATTGACACATGGGGACGAAAATTTGGCTTACCCCCTCACACTAAAATCCTGGCTACGCTACAGATTGTCTGTATCGTATCATCAATAAGAATGTTGATCTATTTGCAAAATTGTTCTTCTAAGCTTTTCTGGAACGAGTTCAGTCAAAACAATTTCATACCACTTTATTCACCATGCTTTTAAGATTCTCTGTAGCCTCATTAGAGAGAGATAGTTCACATTTCTCTTCCCAAATTGTAACCTTTAAATAAGAACGAGACGAAATTGTCAGTCCATTTTGATATGAAATTGAAAAATGTCAAGAAAAAGATTGGAAGATTGAATAATATATTCTTCTCATGATGAAGAGTAACTTATTTCAAATAATATGCTTGGCCCAATAACGACAACATTATCTACCGTGAGATATAATGATGCACGCAATCTTCATGTTTCCTCTGTGATATCCGGCACCGTCTGACAGAAGACAGCACGCTTGATATTGATCGTTGTACTAGCATGGTTTTTCTCTGTGAAGTCGAGTTGAAACCGACACTTGCTTGACAGCAGTCGTAGAAATTGATCATAAAAGCGAAATCTTGTTTATTTCTATGATTTTTTTTTATATACCAAGAATATTTATTTCTGCATTTTAAGTAAGTAGTCTTAAAAATATTACAGACAAAGACATATACCTTGAGGTTATCTTAGTTGAGCTGAGAATTTAAGACGATATCGGCAGGATATGAACCCTCCAATTTATACTTTTTAAAGCTTCGTCGCATGTTCTATTCCAGATGAAGGATACAAATTAATGTGATATATGCCATAAATGTCTTTACCAACTTACCACTGATGTTATGTAATAATGTTTTTTGAATGTGGCTATGTAAACTATACTCGATGCACAGTTGTATTACAGTGTCCTTAGTGGTACATTATGAGCCCTATTTCAATTACCTGGATATTAAAGATATAGGTCATCAGGCTTTCAGAAAATACTAAACAGGTGTTTCGCCTTATTTTATAAACTACATTTTAACCCAATAATTAATATGACATGATGCTATATATATACTGAAGATACATGTAGTATTGATTGAATCTATTTGGTTCTAAGATTTGGTTAATGAAATGATACATTTGATATTGGTCGATGTGGCTGGTATTTTTCCATACATTGCATTATGTTACATTTTAACCCTATTCATGAAGATTTCAATGGTTAAGTTTTTAATCGGCTGGAGAATCGGCTGAAGTCTAAGGAAAGCTTTCTCAATGAAGTTGAACCAAGTGCACAACCTGAAGGCATCAGAGCTGCCTTGTGGAAAGAGAGGCTTGCCAATCTTCCACCAGCAACATTCATGTCCAGAAGTTCCAAAGAAGATCTTTCCCCTGGTGCCGACTCAAACTGGGCTGAATGGAAATGCCTCAACAGACTGAGAGCTGGTACTGACTCTCAAAAGGTGGGGTTATCTAAACACCGAAGATGTAACCTCCGTATGTGGAACTGAACCACAAACGTTAACCATGAGGCACATATTGCGATGTCCTGTATTGGAGCAAGAATGCAAGGCTGAGGACCTTGATATTTTGTTCAGAGTTGTGCCCAGCTTTGTCTCAAACACAACATCTAGCGTGTGTGGGTCACACGATTTAAGAAGAAGAGGAAGGTATTCAATCTATTTGGTTCCAAGATTGGGTTATTGAAATACAATTACAATACATTGGTTGATGTGGCTGGTCTTGTTCACATCCTATCGCTTATATCAATATAACATTGTTTTCATTAACGATTTGAGTTTCATCCTCAGCTGAATCTTTTGAAATTATAATAGTGCTATATGTAGTATTATGCATATTCTTTAGTGGGCCTTGGATATGTTTGATATGGCGTTAGGGGTGAAATTACAAGCGTGGACCAAGTTATCCTACTGTCCCAATCCTGATACACATTAATTTTAATCAAAATGAGGTACATCTTTAGTGAAGATGCTTGAAGAAATATGAATACCTTGTACAAGCTAATCGATCTCGCGCATTAAAACGAATATCAAACTGAGTTACTTTGTTATCCAGGCATGCCATTGACCATTATCTAAGTAAAGGTACACTGAAAATGGGATTGAAACATATCTTTAAATCAATGCCCATTCAAATACACAAGATAGAAAAAAAGTGGAAATGTGTTCAGGATTCTGTTAGGATCCTGTTGATGCTGTCCAATCGAATTGAAATTAGATTACACTCTCTTTAGAATTTCCCGCCATTTCGGGGTTTGGAGTGCATCTGGTTAGATACACTGTAACCATTCTGTTCATATACCATTTCCAAATGACAGATTGTGTTATTTTGTTGTTGTTTTTAAATTTTAAACAAGTCATCTGAAAATGAATGTTCTAAGAACTTCTGGTCATGTTTACATTTACTTACAAAATGATGCCACAAAATATCAATTGAGCTTAACATTGAATTTTTTTTATTTGTTGAGAGTTTCTTGCCTTTAATTTTGAGATGAAACCCCCACGCAGGTGAATTGAACCAAACCTGAAAAATTTAATTTCAGACGTATCATACATCCAAAACCATTGATAAATCCACGCGGGCAGGAACGTATAACTTTTTTGCAACGTTGAATAGATTCATCAGGTTTGTTCAGTTAAGAAACCTTTTTGGATTCCTGTTTGACAAAACCAAGTGAATTTTTACTCACAACAATATTTTGTCCCACATATCGGACTTCATCAGGTGTGGTGTGACTGGTATGGTGCCTTTGGCCCATTGTGGCTCCAGATGTACAAGGCTAGGGGCCCCAGGGGCCCAAATGTTAAAACAAAGGGCCGGCCGTTTCTCAGCAAATAAAGTAGCTACAGGGTTCAGATTTGGTACACAGATAGGTCTTTAGTATTATATTGTCATATGTATATATAACTCCCATATGTCACATAATATGGGCCCCAGGGCCCCAAACGCTAAAACATAGGGCCGGCCGTTAATCAGTCAATAAAGCAGGTACAATGCCCAGCTTAAGTCTACTGATAGCACTTGAGAATCATACTTCAACATATGTACATGAGCCCCATTAGTCATATATATTGGGCCCCAGGGCCCCAAATGTTAAAACAAACGGCCGGCCGTTTCTCATCATATAAAGCAGCTTTATGGCTCAGAGTTTGTACACAGATTGCACCTGATAATTACATTGTTATATGTACATATGAGCCCCATATATCACCCACCATTGGCCCCTGGGGCCCCAAACGCTAAAACATAGGGCCGGCCGTTACTCAGTAAATAAAGTAGCTACAGTGGCCAGCTTGAGTCTACTGATAGCACTAGAGAATTATACTTCAACATAATTATGTACATGGGCCTCATAAGTCAAATATTATGGGTCCCAGTGCCCCAAATGTTAAAACAAAGGGCGGGCCGTTTCTCATCAAAGAAAGCAGCTTCCGGACTCAGAATTTGTACACAGATCTAGCACCTCAGAATTATATTGTTACTAACACCTACACACCCATCCACCCCACACACGTAGGACTAAACAGACAGATCTTATTATATCATAATTGGAAATACCAGCGTGAAGCGTTAAGGCTGTTCCAGTTAAATTACATACCCATTGGCTGTTCCATTTAATTTACATACTCCCTCTGAAATGTCCCCCAAAAAGGCTGTTCCGTTTAATTCACATACTCCCTCTGAAATAGAATAGTTTCCCCTAATCATATTGCATAGCCTCACTGTGAGTAAGATAGACTGACAACAGCAACCTATGGAGAGTAAGAGAGACGACTCCTCTGGGAGGGACTTTTACAATTTCTTTATTTTAAGTGCTACGACAGTGCAACCTACATTCAATTAAAGCTTGTGACTTGGACTTTCACTTTTTACACATTTTCTGCCCAAATGGGCGACTTTTTACAATTTCTTTATTTTAAGTCCTCAGCAAATAAGGACTGTAAGTTTGGGTACACCGACAACATGCGGGTATAGCCGTATTTGTGTACAAATATATAGCCTTCTAGTTCATCGCTTCCCGACCAACTTCTCTAGACCTTTTGTTGTGCTCCCGCCCAAATATCGGAGATTCTTTCCAGTCTTTATAACATGGTTAGCCCGTGTAGTAGCCCGTGATATATATGAGATGGCTGATTTTGCCTGTTCCAGTTCAAATGTCCTGCGCTCTGAGCGAGTGTACTTCGTTTCATTTGCCTTTTTCACTTCCGCTTGATGTTCAGCAAGTCTGGTACCGAACATGCGTGAGGTCTCGCTGACCACAATTTGCATTCGATTTCATAAATGCAAATGCCGATTTTTGCTTTTTCGAAGGATTAAGGTTTGTCTGATAGGGCGGTCGGGTTTCATTGCTATGTCAACTTTGTGTATCTTGAATACTCTTTGAATGCGCTTCGAAAGGCCACCGACATAAGGAAAGACCATCATGCCTTTGGTATCTAAAACGGAATTTGACAATTTTTCTCTTCTTCAAAAGTTAATTTTATGATCTTTATTATGTCGATAGCATTCATATGGTCGTTTAGGTTTTACAACTGTCCCCCTTTTATGATCTCGATTACGTCGTAAACATAACACCGCCAATACCGTGGCTTGAACTATGTTGGGGCTAACTGGGCTGATCATCGCTACACCAAAGCATTGCCTGTAAATGGTGCC
The DNA here is from genome assembly GCF_039555335.1 of Amphiura filiformis. NCBI lineage: Eukaryota > Metazoa > Echinodermata > Ophiuroidea > Amphilepidida > Amphiuridae > Amphiura > Amphiura filiformis. The sequence goes on from NC_092628.1 coordinate 58,201,414, forward strand.
CCGGAATTCAGAATAGGTTGTGGTCAATATGAATTAAAGGAACTCGATTATGTCGTCGACTTCGTGCGCATTTTAAAGTCTTTGCTTAAAGCCATATTATAACATTTAAAAAAAAAATAGATTAGTATTCATTTTCAATAAAATGTTAGCATTTACTGTCAGATATGTCCCCTTTTAATTTTGAGCCAAACAAGTGAGGTAAAGCAAAGAAAATTGGAATTTACTACTAGCGCCAATGCATGTTACTCCGGCGGTTGTAATATGGTACGATCCTGTGGCGTGTCTGTGTGTGTCCCGCGCGCCGTGTACGTAGGGGTGTGTTGACATCGCATACGCGTTCGACTAACATTTCTATCGTAATAATAAAACGCCGGTTCCGGCGGTTTATTGAAAATCTCGGATTTGGACAAAACTACAGCACCTAAAGTCTTGTTTTTTGCAGATAATCGTTGTTTACTAAAGTACATTACAATCGTGTAAAAACCTGAATTAAAAATTGTTTGAGGGCGTTCTTTTCAGCAAATGTTATAATATGGCTTTAACTATGCCGATGATGTCTTTGATTGGTGTATTTGTAAAAAGCGACCAAGTGACCATCGGTCATACCTGATGAACTCGTCCAATGTGAAGGACGAAAATTGCAGTGAGTAAAAATTAACTTGGTTTTGTTCTCGATTACAACTTATGATGGGTGAACATAGTGATGGGGACAAAATATCTCCAGATGAAGTTGACAAAGGTTATTTATGAATTCACATCACTAAAAAATAGCTGTAATGATTGCCAACGTTTTGAATTCTGTTACATTCTAACACGTGGTATCTAAACTCTAAAAGTGGAAAATCAGATTTCATCAACCACTTCCGGATTACAATCGATTCAAATTTTTCCCCAAGCGTTATTGATATTTTCACCAACAGTACCATTTAATGGTGTCTCTGAAATGGATTTTTTTATCTGGTAACGAACCCTCTCGTCAGCAAGTAATTCCGGATTACATGTCTATAGAAGTTATACATTTACAAAGTTCCGGAGAATCGATTCAAATATTTTCCCATCAGGCGTTAATGATGTTTTCACCAAAAGTAGTTCAAAAGTCCCTCATGAACAAAAGATAACATTATTTAATAGTGGCTCTGAAAAGAGCCTTATCTGGCAAAAACCCTCTCGTAAAAGGTTACCCCCTTTCAAACACCATGCATATCTGGAACACCCAATGCTGCAGTGATATATAGATCATCATGATATCAATTGGTATTCAAATTTTAAGGTGAATAAAGAGTACGAGCTTCAATCAGACCTACTTTTGGTGCGATGGTGTCATGGGTGCATTCAGGCTATGAGTTACCCATCATCTTCAATCAGTATCGCCTTGCATATTTATGTCATTATTTTAACTAGAGCAGAGGAATCTACCTCCTTCAGATTATTTCCTTTTGCTTTGAGGCCTTTTTATGTCGAGCACATCCGCTAAACTTACAAACATAATGTCACATAAGTTCTATATATGACTGGTCCGTGATTTATAAATGCTTTAAATGATTTCATGTTTAAATAGAATTGTAACTTGAAGTTATACCACTTAACTGAATCCATATTTTAAAATGTGTCAAGTTCATCTCCTGCGGTTTAAAGAAATGATTATTATTGTATTATTTTGTTTTTATTTCAGCACAACGACGCTAATATGCTTCGTTATGACAAAGTATGACGGCATCGAATTTGCACTTTCACTCTTCACCGCATTAAATTTGTTCAGTCTTTATTTTCCAGCTCTGTTGCATAATGTATACCTGCAAACTTTGCCTTCATTAAACTGATTAAACGGAGGCTTGGCTCGTTGCAAAGTAACTTTGTGCGTGCGTTTTACTTTTATTGTGTGCACACCTCCTTTGTTAAAGATGTCATCGGGTTAACTTAGCACACAGATATTGGAACACAGCAATAGACAAATTCAATTTAATTTCCGTTATCAGTAAAAACATTTGACATTTATGTAGAATTGGAACCTCGTTTGATTTTGATAATTGTACAATTCATAATATATCTGGAAGTTCCATTAGAAGGAGCATTTCCGTGCAATATTGATGTTCAAAGTACCACCCAATTGATGAAAACACAATGAATGGATCGACCCATTTTAAGTAATGATCATTATGAGGCATAATGTGGTTTTTTACCATAGCCTGGATATTCGTATTATTTTGTCTATAACTTAATAATTTTTATTGCCATTATAAAATGATTTATGCTTATGTATAATTGTTAGTGAAAGACTATGCCTCCCAGACTTTCTTGATAACATGTATTTTCCTCGTCTTATATGTTTGCTGTCATTTTCATTTTGTCATTTATGAATCATGAATCAATGAAATAATTAAAAACAAGTAAATGTCGAGTTATGCCACAATATACTGTCCGTTTTCTACTTTCTGACTTACCGGAGAATAGGAACAATAATATACATTAGAAGTAGATCATTCCGTTCACCTCTGAGTCCAATAAGCTTGTGGCAGTTCAGCCTCTATGGCAATGAGATTGGATTAAGAATTTTCTCTTGACCCAAAGGCTGACTACAGAAAAAATGTACACATGATTTGTTAGGAGTGGGCTCCTTTTCCTTTTTATTTATCTTCAATTCTGTTTCATTCGCTCTGTGCAAGTTAACATATTTATAATGTAGGCTTTTTAGTCTGGCTTGAGCAATTGTTTGAGCTTAGTCTCATCATCACCCACGTGTAATTATTATTATTATTATTATTATTGTTATTATTATTATTATTATTATTATTATTATTATTATTATTATTATTATTATTATTATTATTATTATCAGCAATAATTTAAAATGATGCATAGCAGCACTGCGGTATAAGTGATCTGAATATAAACGAAGGTATATTATCATCATTGCGCAGCAGCTCAGAACTCATCATATTTCCATGACTCCTCTGCATTTCCATTGGGAGGACGAGTTGGTGGTGGTCGAAGCACTCGCGTCACAGCACTGTGGCCCAGGTTCAATTCACCGCAGTTCCGTATGGTTCTGAAGCATGGCCGTCCTCGCATGGCTCTTTGGGGGTATACTCGTACACCATATACCTGCTCCGTCTTATCCGATGCAACTCGTCGCACTATATCTGTATAAAATTGGGCTTCACAACTGTGCTTTGAGACCAGCCGACTTTAGGCTCCAAAATGATCACAGCGATTTCGTGACTTTGGGCGACTTCGGAGCATGAGCTAAAAAACATTAATTATAGCCCCATTTGCAGAAGTTTGTTTCAAAAACAACAAATCACGAAGTTTATGAAAATGATTGAATTCATTAAAATGTGGTATATTAACGTTTTTCATCTCACGCTCCGAAGTCGCTCGAAGTCACGAAATCACGGTGGACATTTGTCATTTATATCACTTAATGAAAATCTGTATGCAATATCTGATCTGCAAAAGAATCAGATTATTAAACAAAATATTCAAAATTGAAAAATATAATAATCTCCATGAAGATAAGATCCCAATCACTGTTGAAAACATTATATCCTTATCCTGACACAGTTATTCAAACTATGTTTGGAATTAAGCATAGAATGACGCCTTTTCGTGTCGTGGTTCAGTGTAAGAAATAGTGGCCAACTGCGCCAAATCGGCGAAACTTACAACCTATATCATCTCTGCCTGGTATACGTAGCTACTCGGGAAAATAAATAAATAAATAAATAAATAAATAAATAAATAAATAAATAAATAAATAAATAAATAAATAAATAAATAAATAATAAATAAATACACAAAATAAATACACGGATTTGTGCGATTTTCAAGTGTCGCTCGTATCGTAAGCCATAGCTATCAGAATTCGAGTGGGCCCAGTCGACCGGGAAATTTCTCGGTTGTCCGGGTAAAATACGAGCGAATGGTTGTTTTAACCAATCAGCGCAAATAACCCACTCGTTCTTATTTTAGTTCACTCGCACGACATACTCACTAAATCGGACAGCCCATTTTTAGCCTTTGTTTCACTCGACCGGGATAAGAGGCGTGGCGTGTCCACGTGATTAGCCCGGTCGTAGAGTACAGAATGACTGGCTCCCAATACGACCGGGCTGCTAGTTCTGATATCATTTACCAGACAAAGAAAAATACACATGCCTCACATGAAAGCATAGACCATGTGCGTATATTGTGACCATTGAACACTCTTATTGCTGGGCCTACCTATACATTACATGCCTTACATGCAGTGAAGCGTTCATAAACACTGCATGATTAAATTTAAATATCAAAAGATAACACAGAAGATATCGACAATTAGGCATATGCAGTATTTTGAATGTTATGCATTACAACATTATTTTACTTGGATAACCAATATCGAATAATTCATGTCATAAACTGCGTTTCCGAGTTCTTATTGCATTGTTGAATTAACAAAGTACGCAGAGAAGACTTGACATGATAGTAGTCTGTTACTATGTTTTCTTACGAAACACATTCTAGATGTCATTGTTGGTATTATATAAATAGGAACGACTAGAAATTTAAAAGTACAGGACCTATGGAGTAGACTTAAAGTAAACCTTTGTTGTTTAATCACATACCTAAAAATAATGTAGCTACCAGATTTGGAAAAAAGGTGCATTCATTGCATTCTAATTAGACCTAAATAATAGACCTCCAATGGTTTAAGATCCACTGTATACTTTTCTATACGTAGAATGTTCGATGCAAAATGTTGTTAACATTATATTTTCTTTTGAGTAAGTAACACCCCCCTTTCAATTTACAATATTAAATGCACTGTTCTTGCTTCAGTACAGCGCTCTATAGGCATACCGGGCTATCACCTTTTGACCTAGCAGAAGTAGCCGAGATAATTGGACATAAATCTTCATTCATGCCTTGATCTTGAACTTTGAGAATCCCATGTCCACGTCTCAGTTATAGTTAACCTTAACTGACCACAGGTGGTTGAAATTGGAGTTGCCATCAGGGGATTTCCCTGCTAGCTGAGCTGAGATTGATTCCAAATGCCGTTAGTTTGTGTATCATTACTTGTTCAACAACTGATTTTACATGTATTTAGTATTATTGAAGTATGAACTTTCTATGAATGAAATTCTCTTGTAGTTATTTTATGTACTGTTATAAACCTTTGAGTAAAATGATGTTTAGATTGTTATTAATTTTGATAATAATTATATTGTCATGAATAGTGAATAGGTAATACCAATCAGAAAAACGTTTCGCATGTATTTGGTACGAGTAATCCAATCAGCCAATGAGACCCGGTCGTAAAGTTTGCTTATTCATGATTGACACATGTGGTCACCTGAATCGGCATCTGAATCCCGCTCGTTAGCTCAAGTTTACAGCACCTTTTATAATGTACATGCGACGTCGACCGGGATATACAATCTGATTGGCTACATAAACCCACTCGTACCGAATTCACTTAATACATGCAGGGTTCACTTATGGGCCAGTTCTCGAAGCTTGTCTAGAGACAAAGCCTCTCAGACTTCAAACGGGGCTACCGGGGGGTGCTACCTCAATGGATATTATTTTTTATAGATTACCCCCCTAATTTATACATATTAAATATGACTAACACTAAATGTGTGAAATTAAATATATGGCTTTTTTTTTAGATTTACTAAACTGATTGGCACACGACTGATCATACCCAATGGGCTGAGTGTCCTACAACCAAGAATCCGGTCCTTTTTCGTATTTTCTAGGTGGGCATACCAGTTTTGAAGGCCACGCCTAGTATCACGGAAAATTACACGCAATGATATGATGGCAAATGAAGTTGCTGCATTGCTGGACCTGTATATGCTTTACTGTCTTATAGTTATACAGCCATGTTTAGTATTTTTGAGCTGTGTATAAGTGGGAAACTACTTGGAATAATTATATCATATATTTTGGTTCAAATTATATGAATAGGCCTTCTCAGCTTGCAGCACTCGGTAATGTCATCCATTCATGTGTTGCATTCGATGCGTCTTATATAATTTTAAAATAACAATATCAAATTAATAAAGCAACAGTATTTAGAAATTTAGCTCTGCGATGCCTTTTATAACACAATACAATAATAATACAAATAACATACAATTGGTAATCCCGCAAATAAATATATTCACAGTATTTTAATTGAGCCGGCCCGTTTATTGCAGTAGAGTTGTGAATACCCCTGTGATTATATTATGGCGTAGCTACTACCGGTTATATCAGATAGCCAACAAAATTATTATCATGCTCTTTCCACGTGCCTTTTTCACAACCTCCATGCTCTGTGGGCGGGTCAAAAGTCCGGTCGCATGGAAATTCACCGAGTCGATAATCTTGGCCGAATGGAAAACTGTAAGACCGAGTGGGCTCATTGCGTGATTGGTTAAGATGCTCGGTCGTGCGGATTTAGCCCGGTCGACCAAGAAAAATCTCACTCGACCGGACCCACTCGAAAACTGATAGACATGGCCAACGATACGCTCGGATATGTGTCGTACGTTATTGCTGTTTTTGAAACAAACTTCATTGAAAAGGGGCAATGATTAACTTTTTCAGCCCAAAGTCAGAAGTTCCCCCCCCCTTCCCCAAAGTTACCAAATCATGGTGATCATTTTGGAGCCGCGGAACAATAGTTCAAAGTCGCCTGGTCTCAAGGCGCTGTTGTGAAGCGTATTTTGTATACAGCTACGAGTATAGTACGACGAGGTGAAGACGGAACAGGAATAAGGGAAGAAGTCCAGTTTGTGAATATATTGGTACACCTCGTAAAAACTTTATCTAATCAGATGAGCAATATTTATTTCCTTCTCACTAAAATCGCTTTTGATATTGTCTTCTAAATCATGCCGTCTCTAAACTTGATATGTCTCCAGTTTCGTGACTGATTTCAATCTCACAAAACTTTATTGGAGACTGCAATATTACGTGTCATCAATGTCGCTACTAAAATGAGGTTTATGTGTTTCTAGCACGCAATGCCAACATTTTGTTTGCGTTATTTTGAAAATGAGAACAGGAAGTAATAAACGACACGGGAGAAACATATTTGAAGGACGGAAACTAATATTGAGAAATGTTTAAGTTTCTTGTTGAACAATGTCTTAGTTTCTTTATTTAGTTAGAGTCCAATATTTGATTGACTGGTTCAATTGATGGGCTGAAATACATTTTAAAAAATACCTACAGTTTTGTTTTTTGTAATATCGAGAGGCAAATTCTTTCAAATGATTAGTAACTTAAAAGTACATGTGGTTAAATTCAACAAGTAATCACTGAAACGAATAAGTAGGAAAATAAAATTAATTAGGATGTGAAACTAAAAACATAAAAAGGTCACAATTCTGGCATCGGGTATACCGAATTACCCACAGTTCATCCGCAGTGTCGTTAAATTAGCTCTTTGACAAATGCCTTTTAACAGCATACAGCATTCTAAACATAGAACATAGATTTCTTCATACTATAGTAAAGTTTTAATTTCAATTTCCAATTTTACTACGTTACTCTCTGTACATTATAGGAGAATACCACCATCAGTTGGCATCATCAATTTTGTAATTTTATACATACGATGATAAATAAAAGTTTGAAAATGTATTTAAATGTATGAAAATTATACAGCATATTAATGGAAAATCATATACTCTTGTATTTCTATTATTAGAATAAAAGGTGAGTAAAATGATACTCGTACCCGATATAATGCTTATCTGAGGTTCAATCCCTGGAGTATTTTGATCAAAAGGGAAAAAAGCTAACATTCATAATTAAAAGCTGCGTTCTTGGAAAAGAGACCAATTTGCTATATAGGTCTTAGACACGAAGATGCGTTCCTAGAGGTTAAAGTGACAATATTACACAGTAATGGCATTTGTTTTTAACTTTTTAAAGTTAAAAACAGATGTCCCATGAGTTAAAGAAGACAGATCACATTTTGCAATCACATGGTTAGACATGAAGTAAAGCTTCTTTAATTTGTGAGTGATAGATTCAGATAAAGTGACAGCCCCCGGTGACAGCCAGAAGGATGTTAATAACGTTTCACGATCATGCTCTGTAATCATGGTAATGTTGCCATCGAAACGTTTTCTAATCTTTCCATCTTTTTTTGGATTCCTTTGGATGGGTATGAAGGAGATGAAGACAAATAAGAAGATAAAGCTGAAGACGAAAAAGATAAAGAAGAAGAAAATTCGATTAAAATCTTTACATAAGCGTTATTGATGTTTTCACCAAAAGTAATTCAAAAGTCCATCATGAACAAAAGATAAGATTGAATTATTTAATGGTGGCTCCGAAAAGAGCTTTACTTTGCAACGAACCCTCTCGTAAAAGGTTATCATGATTCGAATTTGTATTTTCTAGCCTCAAATCACTAAACTTATTACATTTCAAATACCACGCAGTTTATATCTGGAACACCCAATGCTGCAGTGATATATAGATCATCATTCTATCAATTGGTGAAAAAGAATAGAGAGTACGAGCTTCACTCAGACCTACTTTTGGTGCGATGGTGTCATGGGTGCATTCAGGCTATGAGTTACCAATCATCTTCAATCAGTATCGTCTTGCATATTTGTGTCCTTATTTTAACTAGAGCAGAGGAATCTACCTCCTTCAGATTATTTCCTTTTGCTTTGAGGCCTTTTTATGTCGATTACATCCGCTAAACTTACAAACATAGAGTCACATAAGTTCCATATGCGACTGGTCCGTCATTTCTAAATGCTTACAATGATTTTGTGTTTAAACAGAATTTTAACTTTTATATTATCCGTGAATATGCTTTAAATGATTCACCCCAAGTTCACCCCATGCAGTTTACAGAAATGGTTATTATTACGTTTGTTATTATATGTTTCCTTTTGGGAAAGTATGACAGCTTCATATTAGCACTTTCGCTCTTCATCGCATTATTTTTTTTCAGTCTTTTCTTTCCAGCTCTGTTGCATGAAATAATACCTGCCTAGTTTGTCGCCATTAAACGGCGGATTGCCCCGTTGCAAAGTACCTTTGTGTGCGCGTTTTACTTTATTGTGTGCATACCTCCTTTGTTAACGATGTCATCGAATCAACATACCTAGAAGTAGACAAATTCAATTTAATTTCCGTTCTCAGTAAAAACATTTGACATTTATATAGAATTGGAACCTCGCTTGATTTGAATAAGGATTATATAGAAAAGAAATCTGGAAATTCCATTTTGAAAATCGGGTTCAAAGTACCATCCAATTGATGAAAACCGCAAATAATGGATCGACCCGTTTAAAGTAATCATTATGTGGCCGTTTAAAGTAATCCTAATGAAACTGTAATCACCATTCAACTATAACATTGTTTTACCAGAGCCTATGCTTGTATAGTGCTATGATTCTTTTTGCCATTACAAAACGATTTACATATGCGCATGTAATTGTCAGTGAAAATTTGTGCCTCCCAGGCTTTCTTAATAACATGTATTTTCCTCGTCTTTCATACGTTTGCTGACATTCATCATTTTGTCATGTATGAATCATGAATCAATGAAACAAAAAATAATAAAAGGGTAAATGTCGAGTTGTGCCACAATGCCTCGCATTCCGCATATCAAACGTGCAAATTACAGGGTAGCACAGTGGAAAGTAGCTCACATCACAATCCCCGAAGTCCTTCTTCCCATAGAGCATGGCTGTTCTTCCTTTACGCATAGAGGAACATTGGTTTCACTTATATATAGGAATATAAAAGGAATATAAAATCCCAAGCCTTCTTCCCATATACCTGTTCCATCTTATCCGATTCATCTCGTCGTACTATAGCTGTATAGCTTTGGGCTTCACAACAGCGCTTTGATTTCGTGACTTCGGAGCGTGAGGTAAAAAACTTATCAGTGAAATTTGTTTTCAAAAAAATGTTGCTATTATTAACATTTGAAATTTTGTGCATGCAATATCTGATCTGCAAAAGAATCAGATCACTAAAGTATTCAAAATTGAAAAATACAGTCATGGACAAAAGTTGGAAATATTTATATTTTTGAATCAAATGCAGTTTCAATCATATTAGGAACCGGTTTATTGTTCTGGAGTAGTGCTCAGTTGAATTTAATTGAAAGATACAAATGTCCTTTGATGTTTACATCACACAGTTTGTCAATTAAACAAAGAATTACCTGAGGAAGCGCATTTCAATGGAAGGGTCACACAATTGCAACACTTTTTGGCGGCCTCTTTGTATCACAAAATGAGATTAAAGACACTAGCAAACTTTATTGCTTCAACAAAAACTTAAGCTCTCACTGTGACATGTTCAGATTAGTCTCTTGCTTGCGAAAACACAGCTCAATATTTGGTGTGTCCACCCCTTGCCAGCTCAAGGTCACGTACGCGACGTGGCATTCCCTCGACCAGGTTTGCCAAGGTTCCTTGTGGAATATCTCGCCAGCAAGCAATGAGAGCGTATAAGTTCCTACAAGGTGTTTGGTTGGTTGTCCATGTTACCTAACCTGCGGGATACATCTGCCCATAAGATCTCTATAGGGTTCATATCTGGGCCAGTCCAGGTGTTCTACATTCTCATTTTCAAGGAATTCCCTCACGCGTCAGGCTCTGTGCGCAGTAGTGTTGTCATCTTGATCAAAAATTGTTCCAAAAGTCTCTTCAAACGGAAGCATATTACTGAGCCAAGAACATGCATGCATTGGTCCTGGTTCATGTGTCCTTCTAGCATGTAGAGGTGTGATTTTGACCTACTATGAAATAATACTGTGAGCTCGCCATCACCTCCCTGGACTCCAGGCAGGATACAATCTTCAAGCAGGGCTTGACCAACCTGCTTCGGACCTTGAATCGCCGACCATGTCTGTAGAGGAGGAACCGGGCCTCATCACTGAAGATCACATTACGCCATTGGCCTACTGTCAAATTCCTGTGTCTCTGTGACCAACGCAAGAGCACATGCCGATGTCTTTGCAGAGGTATCGGCTTTCTTATTGGTCGCTTAGCGCGATAGCCTGCACTAACCAGTCTATTTTTCACAAGTTTCCTGGTAACAGGCGCGTTTATGGACCTCAGCCATTCTTTTCGTAGCTGAGATGCAGGCTTTGTGCGGCCATTGCGGCAAAGTCTCGGCCTTCCCTGGCGGTTGTCTTCCAGGGCCGACCTGACCTTGAACTAGGTGTAGTAGTTCCGGTCTCTCGACGTCTCTTCAAAATTGTAGGAACTGCACCTTGTGTGATTCCTAAAGCGGCACCAATATCCTTCTGTTTGTAGCCGAGATTACGTAATTCAATGACGCGGTCGTAGAAATCTGCGCTCAACTCGCACCCCATGATCAGAACTATCGTATACAACAGACAGATGCAACAAAATAAAGCTGGTTTCTTCACTCGGTAATGGAAAAGCCAATGTAACCTTATGAATCATATCGCTACAATAACTGCGAAAGCGATGCCTGATGGTTCACTAGTCAGGCATAAGAAGCCATTGTCCTACATTACGTAATGTGTGATATGAAATGGTACCTAAGACCTTGCCAGACACCCGTGATCCATTCTGCATGGCTGACGGATCATTGCTGGTAAGTGGTAAGAAATCTGCAGTTAAAAACAGGGCCATGCAAAAAAATAAAAATATTCCAAACTTTTGTCCATGACTGTATAATAACTCACTATCTCTAGGAAGAAAAGATCCCGATCATTGATAGCATTAATCTTACACAATTATTAAAACTATGTTTGAAATTAAGCATAGAATTCATATCAGATGAACGAATGCTCATGAATAATGCTGAGAGTATCGCGTAGTGGCGCAGTTGACTATAGTGGACCATCAATACATGCGGCCAACTGCACCAAATCGGCGAAACTTAAAGAAAATTGCACAAAAACTCCAGAAATCCGCTCAATATTTAGAGGAATTTAAAAGGATTTAAAAATTAAGAGTCGCGGGACAAAGGTCAAAGTCGACTGGTTTCAAGACGCTGTTGTTAAGCGCAATTTTATACAGCTACGACTACATAGCACGACGAGGTAAACCGGATAAGACAGGAATAAGGGAAAAAGTCCGGTTTGAGAATATTGTCTAATCAGATAATCAATAAAATCTCTTTTGATCACTGAATATACCTTTAATATAGTCTTCTAAATCATGCAGTCTCTAAACTCGATATGTCTCCAGTTTCGTGACTGATTTCAATCTCACAAAACATTATTGGAGACTGCAATATTACGTGTCATCAATGTCGCTACTAAAATGAGGTTTACGTGTTTCTAGCACGCAATGCCAACATTTTGTTTGTCTTATTTTGAAAATGAGAACAGGAATTAATATACAATCTGGGACAAACATACGGGAAGGACGGAAGATAATATTGGGATATGTTTAAGTTTCTAGTTCTGCATAACAAATTATTGGGGTCTTAATTTGCTTTTTCTATTGTAAAATCCAATATTTGATTTACTGGTTAGATTGAAAATTTAACACCCCTAAAAGTTCATTTTTCGTGATTGTTAGACAAATTCTTTCAAATGATTTGGTAACATGTGGTTAAATTCAACAAGTAATCACTGAAACGAATAAGTACGAAAGTAGATTTAAAACTGAAAACATGAAAAGGTTGCATCGGGTATACCAAATTACACACAGTTCATCCTCAATGTCGTTAAATTAGCCCTTTGACAAATGACTGCAAATTGTGTAACATTTTGACACATGCCTTTCTAAACATAAAACATAGTTTTCTTCGCACTATAATAAAGTTTTCATTTTCATATTTAATTTCACTACGTTACTCTCAACATTATAGGAAAATACCCCATCATTTAGCAGTCATTAATTTTGTAATTGCATGCTCACGATGATAAATAACAATTTATGGAAATGTATGCACATCTGCTGTATGAATGGAAAATCATATATTCTTGTATTTCTGAGAAGTGAGTAAAATGATACTCGTACCCGATATAATGTTTATCTCAAAGAACAATACTACGGCGTAGGAGTTTTCAAAACCCTGGAGTATTTTGATCCCAAGGTATAAAAAGCGAACATTCGTAATTAAAAGCTATACGTTCTTGGGAAAAAAAGACCAATTTGCTATAGGTTTTACTATAGATACGAATGCGTTCTGAAAGGTTAAAGTGACAATTACACAGTGATGTCATTTTGTTTTAACTTTTAACAGAAGTCCCATGAGTTAAAGACAGATCACATTTTGCAATCACATGGTTAGGATTGAAGTAGAGCTTCTTTAATTTGTGAGTGATAGATTCAGATAAAGTGACAGTCACTGACAGCCAGAAGGATGTTAATAACGTTTCACAATCATGCCCTGCAATCATGGTAATGTTGCCATCGACACGTTTTTTAATCTTCCCATCCTTTGAAGATTCCTGTATAGCTGTAGTTGAATATGAAGGAGGAGGAGGAGAAGAAGAAGAAGAATGGAAAAGAAGAAGAATGGAGAAGAAGAAGAAGAAGAAGAAGCAGAAGAAGTTAGTAGTAGAAGAAGAAGAAGAAGAAGAAGAAGAAGCAGAAGAAGAAGCAGAAGAAGAAGCAGAAGAAGAAGAAGAAGAAGAAAAAAAAAAAAAAAGAAAAGAAGAAGAAAAAGAAGAAGAAGAAGAAGAAGAAGAAGAAGAAGAAGAAGAAGAAGAAGAAGAAGAAGAAGAAGAAGAAGAAGAAGAAGAAGAAGAAGGAGGAGGAGGAGGAGGAGGAGGAGGAGACGGAAGATGTAAGAAAAGAGAGGATGAGTAGCTGATTGCCAATACAGAAGAGTAGGGGATAAGGATATTTGTTATGCTCGTGACTCCTATTAACCTGAGCAAGATAAATTAAATATTTAATACTGTGTTCATACAACTCCACTTTAGTTCTATCATGTAGAAATATCTTCATCTTTCATTCCTGTGATCATAAAAAATAAAAGAGTTTTATCCCACACTGCTTGCCTTTCTGTTTCTATCATTTGAAGCTATGCATCAATTTGTATTTGCATCCGATTTATGGTTACTTTTCTTGGCTTACTGATTGAGTTACATACAAAATATATAAGTATCACGTTTAGAAAACTCAATTATAACTCTAAGGATATGAAAGAAATTCTCGAGAATTCTTGAGAAATTCTCTTTTAAGCACGCACGTACGTATAGCATTATGAAATATCCGGAGGTCATCAAATTATTGTATCAGTCTCTTTTTAATTTTTCGCGCACTTTTCATTTGTACATGGTTGCATAATCTTCATATGTGCTTGTCTGAAGGAATAGGTAAAATATACCACAATTGCACTGGGTATCAGAATCTATTTCAAGAAGGAGCTGTAAGGTAAGCAAAGATCTTCACATTTACCAGCTTGTGTTTGTATTGGAACAGTAACCCACTTTTCACATAAGTTATATACAACAAGAAGATGAACTTTATAGACGTGTAAATTGATAATATGCTTCAGGTACAACCTTTTCGGGGAATGGTGCTAATCTTTATTTTTCTATCCTAGAAAGCATAACCCCTTAATACCCTTATGGCATAACACGTGGACAAAACTATTGTACAGTGACAGTCAATATAAGAGCCCAGTGGCTACCAAATCTGTAGCAAGTTATCATGCATGTTAGCCTAAGGTTTTGATATTTTAAACAAGTCTGTTTGTTATACCTCGCTTTCTAGTTCATGTTAGTCTAAAAACAAATAATAATTGCCTTTAGCTTGATCTATATATATGTGAGTCTGGAGCACAAAAAGTGATGATAAATTGGATATTTGAGGCCTATATAATGCAGCTATATCTATGGTATACCATATCCTGGTAAGCATGTTATATAAAAGTCCCAGGGAGATAGGAAGGAAGTTCAAGAGGAGTCAACTAGCTCGAGTCGTTTTCCCTTCACCATAGGGTGCCAATTTTAACGGATTGCAATGAACTCAAAATAAATAATTGAATGGCGTACATCCACCTTTAACTGCTATGTTAAAAATTCTATTTTGCTTTCAATGGAATAAAAGCATAACATGGCGACACGATTTATTTGTAGAGATCAAAACGGAATATTCGTAGGAAATCACCCGTGTTTGTTTGTTGACTCTGTGGATTTAAACTTTGCTTGAGGAAGGGGGTAAGTGCATCCGATTATTTTCTCTTTTTGTTCAAAACAAAGTTTTGTTTTAGTTAAACTTGTTAGTAGGCAATATGACTTTCAAAGTGACTGGTACAAATATTACCTTCTCCGCATGACTTAATGCATTAATATTCAAATACAGCTGTAGATCTTTGTAGCTCTTTGTCTGGTATCATTATACGTGACTTATCGGATAACATTCAGTCTCTAAGTTCCCTAGAAATACTGACTTTGGATCTTGGATCGCAAAATAAGTTATAAAGTGACATAAGCGTACATGAAATCGTAAAATACCAATAAATGATCATTTCAACCCTCTTTTAAAGGGTATATCTCAACTGTTAAATATATAATATTAAGAACGGGGAAAATCTGACATCATCCAATGAGGGAATAGCATATAGTTAAAAGCCAAACGTTTTGAAAAAACAAAACAAAACTTTTCTTTTTCAAGGAATAAAATTAGAGACTCGCTCTCAATACACAACTACATGTAGTAGAGACCAGCTCTAATCATTAAAAGCTATTTATGAATATTCCTTGAAAAAGGAAAGTTTTGTCTTTTCGAAACGTCGGGTTTTAAACTTTTTGTATACCTTTTGTATTATTCCACCATTGGATATTGTGTCCCATTTTCCTGTTTTTAATTTTACTAGCATGACTCGTGTGACACTGTTTTAATATGTTAAATAATAAACATCTAGCAGTTGTAACTTATAGATTGTGAGTAAATTCAGAGCATTGTTGGTTGTCTAAAGAAGTCTGTTCTGCGTGACAAAATAACAATACAGCAGCGTTGATGCAATGCGAGCTGCGCGTAGTACACGGAGAGTGCACATTTATATAAACAATCAATGCACTCCGCGTACTTTTCTAACCGCTTTTCTGATTGGCTGCTTTGATATAGGAGTGTATGAAACAATATTAATACACTCCGCGTATGTTTCTAACAGCTTTTCTGATTAGCTATGTGGTTCTAACATTGTATGAATAGAGAATAAATACTATCCATGACAACGCATTAATCAAAAGAAATGTGTAGAATCTCAATCGCTGCTGCGCTTCTGTGATTGGGAGTGTCGTGGTGTCAATTTGATCAGCCCATTTACAGATTAAGTTTAATGACTTCGACATATTGTGCCTTCCTTAAAATAGACACGGGATTAATGTAAGGAATTCAAAGCAGAATCTTTAGACATATCCAAAGACAGAAATCTTGAACATTTTAATCGAATTCAAAGCTCAATGCCTGTTTGCGAATAAACCAAAGCGTTAATAGTTTATGACCTTTAAAGGGGCATTCCGTGATCACTCATATAAGTCAATATGAATTTCCTGCATGATTAAAGGGAAAATTCGTGATCTGTAATATGTAAACTTTTAGAGCCAGTACACTCATCCTGCCAGGCACCGATTGTTACTGAAATAATTTATGATAATTGATAGAAGATACCGACTCTATACATGACGTTACATCATGTACCTTATGTTTAAAGGCCGCTCCAGATATCTGGAAAACACATTAAGTTATGAGCTGTTCAAAGTGGTCTAGTGGTATAGAGGTGAACATTGACTTGATTATATTTTAAGCCTGCTAGTCTTATTTGGGTTGCCCTTGAAAGTTTGCCTGGTCAACTAGATGGGTTTTTAACAATAGGTATATAGATATAATGTCTCTCTGATTAAGGCGTATCTTAGACAAACGACTTTTTTGTACAGGTGAAGTCATGTATCTTTAAGAATTCACAATGAGTGACATACATATAATACCAACACCATGATCTTATCTTTCCCGAACTATGTGGCCTCAAATTTAGTATAAGGATGCTCTTCTTCCATATTATGACATATTATCTGTTGCCTGTGATTTACACAATGTGATTCATACTTGGAGCACATACATATACGATATATTAAATATTTATTTAGCGCTGTTACATTTAGAAAGTAGCGCTTAATGATGACAAACACAATTCAAATAAACAGCAGAGAAAAATAGACAGCAATGAAACAATAAAGTAAATGACGATCAAGTAAAAACTGCTTTTCATGTAAAAAAAATCGACAACGTTACCCCCTGTTGACATAAAACATTAAAGACCCATTCAGTGATCCCAGCGCAAGTGTAAAAAAATTAAAATTATTTATAAATTGCTTAAAAGTGAAGGATTGTCATTTGGTATTTTTGAAATGAAAAATTTGGCAAAAAACGAAGAAAATGGCATTATTGACGAAGTTGAAGCCCCATTCAAATGCATGTAGTCAATTTATATAATGTCAGTATTTAAATGACAGATTCATGTAAATGCCTTTTAAATACACAGCTTTTGGCTGAATCACTAGCAGGCTATTTTAACACATCTATGACAATGACGAAAGTACCAAAATCCGAATTTTGATGATTTTTACAATCATCCGGATGAGCAAATCACTGAATGGGCCTTTAAAGACCCATTCAGTGATTTGCTCATCCGGATGATCGTGAAAATCATCAAAAATTCAATTTGAATAACTTATTCTTCACTTTAAAGCAATTTATAAACAATTTAGATTTTTTACACTTGCGCTGTGATCACTAAATGGGCCTTTAATACAGCCGGTTTACTTGAATTCTATTCGGCATTTTGGCGTGATCGCAATTTTGAACAGTGATAGTCATGTAATGGTATATTGTATTTACTTGTACAAACAGCTTGGTGCCTAGTTGCTGTATTTATCAACTTAAATGTTTTTGATGACGTCGATGGAAGTAATTATTATGTCATCATGTTATGTCTTTTGACCTTTTCGGTAAATTAAAGCCTTTTCGGGTAGACCTGTGATGCGCATTTTACGGCTCTGAAATGCGCAGTAACGATGTTCGCTAAACAATGTGTGCATCGGCGTGACGTCAAATGACGACATCTTTGGACTACTCGCAAAGGCTTATGGGATTTACCGAAAAGGCCTTTGAGGAATTAAATGTGCTTTGGCGTTGTTTAAACTAAATTTATATGTTGTACCGTCGTCCATAAGTAAACATAATGGCTCCACCATTCATAAATTTTCAATGGCAAGCCAGCATACATGTTCTTGGGAAACTCTATTAACGGATATACACGTAGACTTACATGTAAACATTGAGGAAAGGAGTAAAAGACACTTGCAGTTAATGTTTCAAATTAGATTACTTTGATCGAAGAAAGATTATCAACATACATCGGAGCGAAAGTAGTGAGAATAATTTGTCAAATTGACTTAAAGCAATGTATATTTCTGCATCTTAAATGAATGCATCAATGGCTTTGAAGAACTTGCTGACCACTTGGATGTAACCCCGGATGTAACAGATAAATGTATCTGAAGCGAGAGTGACATTGTTTAAGAATGTGTGATTTGTAAACATGGTAAATGTGACATTAAATAAAATCAACATGCATGTATACAAAGACGGATAGTCTGTGTCTTGAGGACATGTTCTACTTTGGAAAGTGGCTATAGTTATTAGGGTTTTACTTGTTTAGGTTTGTAGTTCTTTTTTGTTTTTAATCAAAAGACAAGTCAATGTGTAAAAAATAGTACAAAAAGTACCACAGCATAACTGCTGCATACGCAACTTAAACGTTCACAGGGGGTCTGAAAACAACCCTGACACTCTGATTGTGAATTATTTTAGAAAAAGGTAAAAGGTTTCTAAAATTATTCGTCACCCAAGCAAGTGTTAAGGTTTTTTGGTACAAACTGTATAGAAGTTCACGCTCATAGTGAGTGTACGCCTTCCCCTACAGGTGTTGAGCTGTAGATATTCAGCATAATTTCTTTCTTTCCTTCCTTCTTTCTTTCTTTTTTCTTTCCTTCTTTCTTTCTTCTTCTTTCCTTCTTTTTTTTTCCTTCTTTCTTTCTTTCTTTCTTTCTTTCTTTTCTTTCTTTCTTTCTTTCTTTTCTTTCTTTCTTTCTTTCTTTCTTTCTTTTCTTTCTTTCTTTCTTTCTTTCTTTCTTTCTTTCTTTCTTTCTTTCTTTCTTTCTTTCTTTCTTTTTCTTTCTTTCTTTCTTTCTTTCTTTTCTTTCTTTCTTTCTTTCTATTTCTTTCTTCTTTCTTTCTTTCTTTCTTTTTCTTTTTTTTCTTTCTTTCTTTCTTTCTTTTCTTTCTTTCTTTCTTTCTTTCTTTCTTTCTTTCTTTCTTTCTTTAGTTATTTATTTATTACTTCCATTTGCTTTGGCACACAATCTCGAGGTCAATATGGGAAATATACTGCAATACCAGAACTGCTAATTTATTTGGTAGGCGATCTGTGTTAGTTCTTTTCTGATAGTGTGTCTCCTACAAACAACCTCCTGGAATCCGTACAACGGTTTGGCCTCTTGAGTGCCTTTGACGGTTTCCCTATTTAAATGTCCGAATGTTTTTAAACATATTAAAATATGACAAAATATTGTAGGCGCTATTTGATTTCTTATGCACGAAATGTTAGAGACAAATCGGTTTTAGCTCAGAGAGTTTTGTTTCTTGATTGACATAACCGCCAGCAACTTGAATGTTATTGTGTGGCACAGCATGTTTGATATATAGACTTACAGGTACAGTTTTAAAGGTATCATAACTATATTTGAACCCCACTGCATTAGTGCTGTGACGATTTGTATTCATGAGAATACATTTAGTTTGACTGAAATTTACAAAAATGTTCATACTCGGTATTCATATTTCTTCAATTCCTGTTTAAAATTTCATCAACAGCAGACAATTTGTAAAAGGATTTTGTGTATCAAGAAGCTGATCAAGAAATGCAGCTAGAAGCTAAATATCTACTCGAAAGTCACGTGACCAAGTGAATGTGAATCTTGTGAATGATTAAAACATGACGATGAAAAAGAGTACTTAGACAGTTCATTAGATGATATTATTGAATTATTGATGCTTCACATGGAAAAGATAGACAGAAATACTCATAAATGATGGTAAAATCTTATTGGAAAAGGGACCTTTGTGTGTGTCTACATCTGTCACGAAGATGGTGCAGATCAAAGAGTATGACCTTTAGGTCTATGTGTCTTTTACAGTGTTGTAATGTAAATAGGCCTACACACAAATGACCAGTGACTTTCATGACGGATGTTGATTGTGAATTGCCAAAAAATAAAAGGGATGTTTCATGCGCAAATAGCCTGCACTTGTCTGAAATGTATTGTGCAAATAACAGAATAGACAATAGTTATATAAAGGAGATGGATTGACAATGAACTTTGAACATTGTGCAGTCCATATAAAATGCGAGAAAAGCTAATTTTCTAAAAAAAACTCTCTGGAATTGATGCACTTGTAAGCTATATACCCGATGTATTAAAATAAAATTCTTCCGCTGCTCATTTGGCACGTCTTCTCTTTAAGTTGTTGATTTCGCCAGAAAGGTTAATGACATGGATGGATGTTCCTATAGTTCAGTTCCGAGTTATGTGATCAGTGAATGTCAGGATCAATTTCAAGTCGCCCGCGATCATATGTTTTGAAGCACCATAGGGATTCCCCTTTCACTATGTTTGATGGTTTGATATCAAAATATAGAAATAACAACTTACTTGGGATTGTAATTCAAGATTGTGTGATTTACTATTGATTTGAAATGTCATTCTCATATCATTCGGCATAATAAAAAGTTGTGGTGTGTTGTTAGTTGGGAGACAAGAGACACTGAAGAGAGTGTCATGCCTTTTGTATAGTACCGGTAATATACCCATTTGTGCATGGAATATATAGAAACTGATATTTTATTAAAATCATGTTAATGGACAACTGCTGTCAACTTCGCAAGCAATGGGTAAAATCTTGCATAATAGAACAGAGGGGTCGGATGTTATAATTTTGTTAATATTCCGCTACAATTACAAGTAAATGTTAGTATCAGCCCAAGGTCAATTGTTCACCTGATCTAGTGCATGGATGAGGCCTTTCTCCATCCAGTATTTTCTGAACTAATCACCTAGGTTTCATTATCATTGAGGTGTAGGACTTTTTATTTTTTCGGAGAGGCAACTACTTGATTATATTTCTACATGTTCATACTACATACTCTGAAAATTTTAGAAAATTCGCACGATTCCGTTTTTTTTAAATCACATTTTTGTTCCTAAAATGGGGGTTATAGTGCTCTCAGCGGGCACTCTCTCCATAGGGCTACATGTAAAGACCAGTAAAAGACAAATGGCCCTAAAATAAAACGGACTCGTGCGAATTTCCTCAAATTTTGCATATGATGTAGATTTAACATCTGGAATGTAATGCAATTGATATCGTTGCTGCTCTTCTAAATTCATTTTTAAAATGTCCGCCCCATACCAAGGTGTAATACCAAATAGATGAAACAAATTAACAAAGCAACTGATAAAAACACAGGTTAAAAAACCATTGTATTAGAAGCAGGGGAAATGTTCATAGAAAAGCGGCTAGTACGCAGAGATATTAATTGAACCATAGCTTTCTATGTGAGTAACAGAACAAAAGCCATAGAAGACAGATGAATATGAACATACAGTAATGACATCCAACAACGACAAATGGTCTAGCGATAAACCTATAAACGCAGGTGTTCCACAAGGATCTATTCTTGACCGTTCTATTTATAGACGATACCACTTAAGTACTTACGAAAGCATCCATTATCTATGCTGATAATGTTACGCTTCTAATATGGATCTTATACAGTGTCTGTGTGCTTGTAGAACTATGCAGTATTTATCACATAGGTTAATTATGGTCTAAAAATAATGACGAGTCACATAGTTTAATCTACATGAACGATTAAGGATGCAAATTGTAGCAACTTATTGCTTCACATCTATAGAAATGTGAAATTGTTTCTTGGGCCAGTGAACATATTTTTATTTGGTCAATTGTATTACAAATATTTCTATATACACGTCGTATTTCAAAAAGAAAAATGTGTTGTTTTATTTCATTACTTTTCATTGATAATTAAAAAGACGTGATTTTGAGTTTCATCTTACGTCTTAATGTAATTGGGCCAGTATAATAGAAAAGCTATTGATGAGTGTGTTACACAACAATGCGTTTCGTCGTAGCTTTAAATTTATTAATGTGTTTTATTTAATTTCTTAAATGCGTCTCATAGCCACCTTTTTACAGTGGCGTTTTGGGGACCTAAAAGCATATCAGACACACTCCAGTGCACTCAGAATACGAGAATCCCATTTGGTAACGCTGTACGGGGGTGGCCTTACGTGTGCTTTTCGTATTTCCCGCTAATAGCGAGTCTACGCATTCCCTTACATGTGTTGAGCTCTAGATATCCAACACATGCGCATTGAACACACAATATAATGAATACGTTTAAAATGGACTCCTCTCATCAAGCGGCTTACGTCGTGCAGCGGGAATTTCTTCGGCTGCTAAACAAATGGTCGTGATGGTTGAGAGTTCGAGTCAATTTTGGTGCTTTTCTTTTTTCTTTCCTTTTCTTTCTTTGCCCACTTTTCTTTCCTTTCTACTCTTTGGCTTTTCTTTCTTCCTTCTGGAATCCGTACAACGGTTCGGCCTCTTTAGTGCCTTGACGGTTATAAATTCCATATCTAAATATGTTTAATATGACAAAATATTGTTAGGCCCTATTTGATTTCTTATGCACGAAATGTTAGAGGCAAATCGGTTTTAGTTCAGATAATTTTGTTTCTTGATTGACATAACCGCCAGCAACTTTAATGTTATTGTGTGGCACAGCATGTTTGATATAGACTTACATGTATAACAGTTTTAAAGGTATCATAACTATATTTTGAACCCCACTGCATTAGTGCTGTGGAGATTTGTATTCATGAGAATACATTTAGTTTGACTGAAATATACAAAAATGTTCATACTCGGTATTCATATTTCTTCAATACCTGTTTAAAATTTCATCAACAGCAGACAATTTGTAAAAGTATTTCGTGTATCAAGAAGCTGATCAAGAAATGCAGCTAGAAGCTAAATATCTACTCGAAAGTCACGTGACCAATTGAATGTGAATCTTGAAAATGATTAAGACATGACGATGAAAAAGAGTACTTAGACAGTGCATTAGATGATAGAATTATTGATGCTTCACATGGAAAAGATTGACAGAAATACTCATAAATGATGGTAAAATCTTATTGGAAAAGGGACCTTTGTGTGTGTCCACATCTGTCACGAAGATGGTGCAGATCAAAGAGTATGACCTTTAGGTCTATGTGTCTTTTACAGTGTTATAATGTAAATAGGCCTACACACAAATGACCAGTGACATTCACGACGGATGTTGATTGTGAAAAATAAAAGGGATGTTTGATGCGAAAATAGCCTGCACTTGTCTGAATTGTATTGTGCAAATAACAGAATAGACAATAGTTATAGAAAGGAGATGGATTGACAATGAACTTTGAACATTGTGCAGTCCATATAAAATGCGAGAAAATCTAATTTTCTAAAAAAACTCTCTGGAATTGATGCACTTGTAAGCTATATACCCGATGTTTTAAAATAAAATTCTTCCGCTGCTCATTTGGCACGTCTTCTCTTTAAGTTGTTGATTTCGCCAGAAAGGTTAATGACATGGATGGATGTTCCTATAGTTCAGTTCTGAGTTATGTGATCAGTGAATGTCAGGATCAATTGCAGGTCGCCCGCGATCACATGTTTTGAAGCACCATAGGGATTCTCCTTTCGCTATGTTTGATATTAAAATATAGAAATAACAACTTACTTGGGATTGTAATTCAAGATTGTGTGATTTACTATTGATTTGAAATGTCATTCTCATCTCATTCGGCATAATAAAAAGTTGTGGTGTGTTTGTTAGTTGGGAGACAAGAGACACTGAAGAGAGTGTCATGCCTTTTGTATAGTACCGGTAATATACCCATTTGTACATGGAATATATAGAAACTGATATTTTATTAAAATCAAGTTAATGGACAACTGCTGTCAACTTCGCAAGCAATGGGTAAAATCTTGCATAATAGAACAGAGAGGTCGGATGTTATAATTTTGTTAATATTCCGCTACAATTACAAGTAAATGTTAGTATCAGACTAAGGTCAATTGTTCACATGATATAATGCATGGATGGTGCCTTTCTCTATCCAGTATTTTCTGATCTAATACCAAATAGATGAAACAAATTAACAAAGCAACTGATAAAAACACAGGTTAAAAAACCATTGTAGAAGCAGTGGAAATATTCATAGAAAAGCGGCTAGTGCAGAGATATTAATTGAACCATAGCTTTCTATGTGAGTAACAGAACAAAAGCCATAGAAGACAGATGAATATGAACGTATAGTAATGACATCCAACAACGACAAATGGTCTAGCGATAAACCTATAAACGCAGGTGTTCCACAAGGATCCATTCTTGACCGTTCTATTTATAGACGATACCACTTAAATACTTACGAAAGCATCCATTATCTATGCTGATAATGTTACGCTTCTCTGAATATGGATCTTATACAGTGTCTGTGTGCTTGTCGCAGTCACCCGTGGTCATTAGAATGCCGAAGACTGCTAGCAAATATCTTAAGGGGGCAGGCATGATTACTCTAGAGATTGTGCTGTATTGTATTTAAAAGTTATGATGATAAGTACCTAAAAGTATATATGTGACCATACAGCACGAATGAGCCGTAAATGTCCTAAATTGTATTTATATTGTAGTTACAGTGTAAAAATAATGTGCACGAAGGTAGTTTTCATCGGTACCTCAAGTTGCTTCGACAAGTATCTCATTTGGATAGTCAAACACCATTTAAACCAGTCAATAATCCTATTGTTGAAGAGAATAATAAGCTTCTACCTTAGATGTCTATAGAATTCTTAATAGCTCTAGTCTTTGTTTGCTTTGGCTAAATCCTGTTCAAGTGTTGGGTTTAATGACCGCCAATTATGACTGTTTGATATTTATTACCAGCAATGTGGAAAAAGAGCCATGTAGAAACGAAAAAAGGCGCCATATAGTTGAAGGAGCAAAGTTCAACAAACCATAACCCCTCTTCTGAATATCGTTTGAAGTCAAATTATATACCATTTTAAAGCTTATGATATATATTTTCTGAACACGAAATAAAACAAAATTGACAGGGGAGGAATTTACGGCTCATTCGTCGTGCACGGTCACATATTTTCAGAAAGGAAATGATGCAAGCAATCCAACTAGCACAGCCGATTTCTGATAGGTTTTGAAAAAGCGCTAAATTTGATTTTCCATGCCAATTTTTTTGTCCAACAACCTACCGTAAATTTATATTCACCCAATGTGAGTAGTAGAACATGCAAAAATATATGGGATACTGTTCAGCATCTCATGTTTAGAATCATCCAAGAGCTAGTAACTACTCCTCCTCTTGAGGACAGTATCTCATGTATATTGACGCCTTCTGTTGGTCAACGTTACATTAAGGTTACGCATTGCTTATTAAAAAACTAACAAAAACCAAAGGTGACGGGCTGTCGATAACTTAATGTTACACATTGCTTTCTTGCCCCACGGGGCCATTTGAAAATTCCATTAGTTGTAAGTCCTCACTATAATAGCAGTTTCCGGCCTCAGCCCTTGATTTTGTTGGGCTGGTCCAGTATCAACAAAAAACATCAAGTTCCTTTTTTTCCCCTTATTTTGCGCATTCTTCAGGCTCTGCCCTCTATCAGGGGTTAATTTATAGGTTAAGAGGGTACTACACCCCTGGTCAATTTTGTACCTATTTTTGCATTTTTCTCAAACATTATCGCACATTGGTGATAAGTAAGATATGTAGGGGCAAGGACTACAACTACTGTACTGAAAATTCAGCAACTTAAAGCAACATCTGTTGTCTGTGCTGAAATAAAATTTCCAGTGCAGTAGTTGTAGTCCTTGCCCCTATAATATACTTATCTTACTTGTCCCCAATGCGCAATAATTTTCAGGAAAAATGCAAAAATAGGTACAAAATTGGGCAGGGGTGTAGTACCCCCTTAAGCTTTATCGCTATTGTTTTTGAGCCCTAATTGTTTCTTTTGTAGCCCTGTGGGGCTCATTTGAACAATGTTGTTTTTGAGCGCTATTGATTTTACGGCCGATACCTCAACAACCTTCCCATACATCATTTGCAAATTTCACTTAACAAATTAATAGTATATATATTTTATGGTGTCAAACGTTTCAAATATGCACTAAATTTAATAAACATGAGATGCTGTCCTCCAGAGGAAGAGAAGATACTCTTGCATGATTCTAAACCTGAGATGCTGAACAGTGCCCCATTTTTTTTTACATGTTTTGAAAATTGGATGGATTTTTTTTTTAAATATGGGTCAAAAGGATCAAAATTGGACTTTTAAAAATTTAACCCACAATTTTGGATATTTTTTTATTTATATTTTAAGGTATCAAATAGTATATATAAGATCCTAATTTTGATTAAATATCGATATATTTGTACAATTTATATTCACGGGCCATATACATTGGCATGTACACATGGTATTTATTTTTCTGACATCTTACATAAACGACAGAGTTGACAAAAATCAATGAAAACAAGTTTTCATATTGTTACTTTTTTCTTTAATATTGCATATTATTAAAAATCCGTTGGGAAATTGGCAAAATAACACGCAACTTATCATAAAGCGTTATGAGTAATCGACTGATTTAATGGCATACATTTTAAGTGATTAATTTGTTCAAATGTAATGATGCTCATTTCCGCAGTGACAGGCTGTCCACAGATGATTATACAACAGAGTATTCATCCCGACCTACTTTGCATGACAACTATGACAACTTCAAAACCAAATGAAAGAAAAGAGGCAGGGAACATAGTAGATAACGGACTAATATAAGCCTGGGCGATGCATAAAAATACTATTTCTTTGTGTGGCATCTGAAAAGGCTGATTTAAAATCACTAAAATTGACCACGTTATAAAGCAAAAAAGTAGATTTTGGGTTTTGATGTTTCGAAGTTTTCTCTCAGTATATGACATTTTTGTTAAAATATTACCAAAATTCATCCGCATTGCATCGGTTCTAGTTAATACAGCGTGTCCCAAAAGTAACTTAACATTGTGAATTTGCCATATCTCAAATATGTCCTACTTCATACCAAAATGGAGAACATATTCACATAGATTGATCTTTTAGAATTATTCTGATACCAAAAACAGCTTTATTGATAACCCCTTGACCTTACTGTTCGACTGTACATATGTGTGTATCAAACCCACAAAAGCAAGCTCATAATTATGTTCCTTGTAAAAGCACATGAATGATGTGCTTCCATGAACAATAGAGTTGGTTCACTCACTGCACACGCTACATTTAGGTATGAACATTCATGGATTACATGGCCTAGCGTAAGCATGACTGCTGTTTTAGATTATAATTAAGATATACATTGACAATATTAAACTTTACTTTAAAACAGTTTAAGTGAAGATGGATTTCCTATAGATCAACGGATTCAGATCGTATGGTTCTTTGCCGAGACAAAGTTGGACAAACTCACTCAAGCAAAGTTTAAGGAACATTTTAATGTAAATTATGCACCCAGCCGAAATACAATCCAGCAACTAGTGCAGAAATTCATATCAACTGGATCTGTTCATGATCTATCTCGGGCATGACGTGGAAGAACAGGAAGATCGGCTACAAACATCGATGTCATACGAAGAGCGGTGGCGAAAAGCCCAAGAGGATCAGTACGTCGACTTTCAATGGAGAACAACTTACCGCGTACAACTGTTCATCGAATCCTCAGAAAAGATGTTAAGCAATTTCCAGATAAAATCCAGATAAAACAGAAAATGAAGATTACGCATTGAAAACAAACAAACAATCAAACAAACACAGCAAAATTAAACAAAACAGATTTTAAAACGATAACACGATATATCATGTTATCACGTCTCAAATGACGAGACTTATTTTGCGTTTATAAAAGTGGGTTTTACGGTACGGTAGATATACTTTAATTTCATGCCAACGGGTCATGACCACATAGGCATGGTTGGTATCATAACATTTCGAAAAGAATTATCTACATACTGTGCCATTTTTGTAACAACACTATTAAGGGATCTAAAATGAGCGTTTATTGCGTTTCGACAGTAGTTTTTTGTGGGACATGAGAGCACCTCAGACCTATCGAATTGCATTCTGAATACGAAGCATGTCTTTCTGATATCAAATAATTTTCATTTTATGACAAATTATAAAAATTTGATATTTTTCAAATTTTTGATATATAACAGTCCTCGAAGTAATTATATAAATCTAATGACATATTCTTAAAGTGTATGTAGCAGGGAGGAAAAGCCGACGGTCAATTGAAAATTTTGACCTTTCATATTGAGTATATGGAATTTTTCCCAAAAAGACCTACTTTTTTTTGGTGTTTTGGGGAAAAAAATCCATATCTTCAATACGAAAGGTCAAAATGTTCAATTGATCGTCGGCTTTTCATCCCACCTACATACACTTTAAGTATAAATCATCAGATTTATAAAGTTTACTTCAAGTACTGTTAAATATCAAAAATATCAATTTTAATGATTTGCCATAAAATGTGTATTAAATTGCGAATTTCAAAAATCAAAATTATTTGATATCAGAATGACATTCTTCGTTTTCAGAATGCAATTCGATATGTCTGATGTGCTCTAATGTCCCAAAATAAATACTGTCCAAACGTTCATACCCCAGCCCTTAACCCAACGCAAGTTATGGCAAATTCACAATGTTAAGTTACTTTTGGGACACCCGGTATTTGCCCTATCTAATTGTAACTTTCAGCTGCGAGTTCAGTGCGTTAAAAAAAGAAAAGTCTCAGGTCAACCTATGTTGAGTACTTGTGTTTTCATCATTTGGCATCTGAATCATCTAGTTTCAACTGATATTGGTGGCGTTTAACTGTGAATTCTGAAATTCCGCTCAAAATTAGACATTTTCCCGTTGAAAACTGTGTAATATATCTAATTAGTGGTATTGAACCTAAAGGGTGAAAGGGGAAAGAAAAGAAAAGACAAGAAAAGGGAAGTTAGAAAGAAAGAGGCTGCATGTTAAACCGTATAGTACTAAGAGAAATGAGGTGTACCATGAGGGTACAGTCCACCATGGTCTTCTACAGTAAAACCCATTATATTTTGTTCATAATTATTTTGCCAATCTTTTGTACATGTACATGTCCAAAATTGCACACATTTTGGATTTTGGGACCTATGGCACCTATGGCTATATCCGCGACGCAAAATTATTTTCGTTTCCAATCGACAAGATATACCACTCTTCACCCCAAATGCGTCACCAAAACACCTATTACCCCAAAAACAAAATGGAGCCTTATGTACCTCTGACGTCATTTCCAGGTCAGAGGTCACTTCCCGGTTAGATGTCACGAATGGATCAAGGGTCACGCGTGGACGTCACTTGACTCGCTTCCGGTGTGAACCACCCTTACCAAACATGAATGCCTATTTGGCATTCTGTAGCTATTCGCCAAGCCCTCGAGTGCTAAGGATAGAGGTACTAGATGGTCACTAGCACTCAGTAGCTAATGAATGCCTATAGAGCTGGTTCACAGGCATTCCGAATGCCTTACAAGAATGCTACCGAATGCCTATTTACTCATTAAGCCCTCAATAAAGCTCAATACTATTTACATAGGCATTCCTAAGCATTCATAACTTAGGCATTCCAAGTGGTTCTAGGATTAGGCGGTTTGCTATAGGCACTCGGTGGCATTCGGATAAGTCATAGGCATTCCACTGAAAAAATTTCTAAGTATTAGGCATTCGGTTAAATTTTTTTAAAGTAATAGGCATTCCACTGAAAAATGTCTAAGTATTAGGCATTCGGTTTAAAAATTTCTAAGTAATAGGCATTCTGTTCAATTAGGCATTCAGCTATAGCCTTGACTAGCATTCCTTAGTGGTTGACCCAAGGGTCAAACAGGTGCATGATGGGAATATATTTCTAACTGCCATTTTGAACTGGTGTGAATGCAGAGATGATGGAATCTTTATCCTTTCATGTTTCCAGCTTTATTATAGACCTTATTTTTCCACTTTTTACATTTGGGATGTTACATGACAATGCATATTATGTGGACAACATCATACATGTATACATGTGATCCATGTAGTTATCTTTGTGTGCAATAATATGCCACAATGTGGATGGTGTATGTATAAAAGGTAAGCTTAAATATGACTAGATGTAATGTAGGCAGTTTCTTGAAATATGGAAGGAGAGGCTAGTTAGTATGTATATTGGGGCATTATTATTATTAATAATAATAGTGTACATTTATACCACGCACAAATATCCACTAAAAAGCACTCATATGGTGCAAGAAGAGCTCAAGCAAAGAGCATGAAACCTCAAACAATGAAACCAAACAACAGTGACAAATTACCGGTACATCATTATGTAGCTATAATTATTTTGTGTACGTACACTGATCCCAGAAATCAGGCTGTATTTGCAAATGAACTTCAACCCGATTTCAACCTCTGCATCCGGGCTCTGCATTGAATGTTGGTTGAAATCTTGTATCAACGTTGAAATTTCAACATGATATCAACTAACTTTTAGGTTGAAGGGTTGAAATCAGGTTAGGTTGAAACTTCGATGTTGTTTCAGTATTGATACAACGTCGAAATCCTAACCTGTGCAGACTAGGATATGTTACTCAATATATCAGTTATGAATTTGATGCAATTTAGTGGATCTTGCTGATGCCCATGGCTCCGGGACATGGCTATATACTTGCTGATATATTCAAGTTCAATTTGTGCATATTCTTAATCCTTACTCTCATAGAATTCCTACAGCAACCCTATAAGATTCAAGTTCAAGTGCTATTTTTGAAAAAAAAATACGGGAAATCATATGGAAAAGTATACTGTTACATCTTTGCGTTCACTCAATTGATGTGAATACTGAATTTTAAGCTGAATTTGCAATTAAAATGCCTCTGCCTCTGTCACAATGGATAAAAAATGGGAGTATATTATGGGCTTACCATTTGCGATTTTCTGCAGTGCATTCCTATTCCTCACTTTTGTAGAATTGCTATAGCTATATTATTATTTATATCGTGGTTCAAGTGCTATTATACAGGTGGTTGGAATACCTATAAGCGGTTGGAATGCATATAGGCGGTTGGAATGCCTATAGGCGGTTGGAATGCTTCCTAGGCAATTGGAAATTTCTTTGGCGGTTGGAGTGCTTCATAGGTGGTTGGAATGCCACTAAGTGGTTCGAGGGCCTAGCTCATTTACATATTTCGCCTCTGAGGAGGGCTTATGAACCGCTTACGAACCACTTATAGCGGTTGAGGGCTTAATAAGTGGTTCGAGTGCTAACCTGTAGGCGGTTGGAATGCTTCTGAAGCGGTTGGTATGCTTCCTAGCGGTTCGAATGCTTCCTAGGTGGTTGGAATGCTTCCCAAGCGGTTCGAATGCTTCCTAGGTGGTTTAAATGCTAGGTGGTTTGAATGCCTCCTTAGTGGTTCGAATGCCTCCCTA
The DNA here is from genome assembly GCF_039555335.1 of Amphiura filiformis. Lineage (NCBI taxonomy): Eukaryota > Metazoa > Echinodermata > Ophiuroidea > Amphilepidida > Amphiuridae > Amphiura > Amphiura filiformis. The sequence continues at coordinate 58,233,050 of NC_092628.1, forward strand.
GTGGTTCGAGTGCTTAGCTCATTTACATATTTCGCCTCTGAGGAGGGCTTATGAACCGCTTATGAACCACTATAAGCGGTTGAGGGCTTAGAAACAGGCGGTTGAGTGCTAACAACCGCCTATTAGCTCAATGTTATAGTATTGGAGGCATTCACCATTTAGGCATTCATTAGCGGTTCTTTACCATTCAATGGAATGCCTAGTGAGTGCTTAGAGAATGCTAGTTTTTTAGGTAAGGGCAGTAACATCTTTATTATAATCATGATTAAATTAAGGCTAAAAACACAAATTTATAGTTCCTATAGGTGAATGGCCTGAAAACTAGGATTTGTCTTTAAAATAATCAGTACCTCGAATTACACGCATATTGATCGGCAAGTCAATTATAAGATAAGTTTAATAAAAAGATTATAACTTTGCGCAGTACGGTATGTTTATGTTTTATTGATATACGTTTTTGAAATGTATAATTTTGTATATCCTCCGTCTTTTTTTCTTCTTCAAGTAATAAGAAAACAAACAAATGTGAAAACGAACTGATTGCGCCCTGTGGGGTACAAACTTGTATTTTTTGTAACCTTAAAATAATGATTCGTGTTTTTGTTCCAATTATTCTACTTTATATTTACTTATCTACCTTGTTCTTGTAATGGAGAATAAAGAATCTATAAATTATATGATCTAATCTAACTGGTTTAATCCATGTATTATTAACCGACATACGCAGCCAAATTACTTTACTGTAGTATTCAAATTAAAATTCAACTTGTAATGATAGATTGCTTTCGCTGAAAACAATCAGAAGTTGCATGGTAGTTAACAAGCGCTGTACACTCTAAGATTGGTTGTACAAGATTGCAATGTTCAAATCAGTATGATAATCAACCTAGAAGCTATTGTTTAAAATTCACAAATATACCCTGTTAGAAAAAAAAATCAAAATGCCAAAATCGCTATATAAAACTTTCCGAACATATTTAACAGTGTATCAATGTTTGCACTCACTTACTTCATGCCTAAGGGGAATTTTATTGTAATTGTACGTCTGCAAACAGTATATTGAATCGCAGCAACTATAAAATTATTAAGAAGCGTGTAAAAGCTCAGAAATCCTAATCGTTAATGGTAGGATGTAAAAAGTCTATATTCTACTATTACCGTAGGTATACAGGTATAGTATCTGCAGGCTAACAAACAAAATTTCACCCGAAAACGTTCTAGTTAGCATAGTTAGCGAAACAGTCTTTTCTTAATTTTAATTCAGCTAACATCAGAGCATTGTACTATATATAAACAATTCCACGACAATTTAGATCTACCAAAAAAACGTTGACAACGTAAAGAAAGCAGTAAGTTTAAAAAGCCTCACCTGGGCTCGCGAGTAAGTAATGTGGGATAAAGGGTTTATTGATGTTGGAGCTTATTTGGCACGAGTTAAATGTAGCTGCAATAAACGTATCTATGATGCGTAACAGCTTGAAGTGGATAGGATTGTGGGAAACCGTAAACTTTATTTAGATGTGAATAATAGGCGAATATGACAAAGACACCTTTATCGACTTTTGGGTGTAAATATTGAAGTAGTTTCCAATTTAGGTTATATCTTAAAATCCTTACACAGATGACAATTTACAAAGAAGTGGAACAGTGTAGAATGGGACTGATTTCGGCTTTTCACGCACTTTCTTCAAGAAACAGGTCTTGTTCTACACTATTCCACTTACTCACAGATTCCTTGTGCTGGGTGCCATTTATTGGGATGTGAATTTGGTCCAGGAAGCTGTTCCATGTCAGTGCATTTTGCTGTTGTGTCAGTTGGACACCTGCTTGGTTCTGACATGTGTTTAGAGACTAGAGTAGAGTATTGAAGCAGTCATGTGTGTAATTGTGTTGTTCATTTTGATGCACAGGATTTTAAGATATGACCTTGTGAAATATTAACGTTTCTATACATGTAGAATGATTACGATCCAGGTCTTTATAGCTGTTCTTTGACATCTGTGTTTCAATGCATAGGTACCGCGTGAACGTTGTAGCGCTGGGCGATACATTCAAAACTTGTATTCATCTATTGCTATGGTAGTTAATCCGATTATTACATCACTTCTACGTCGAATAAATTAAACAAATCATTTAGATTTTGACTTTTTAATGCTATGGAAAAGAACACTTATTTATTTGCGCTGATCGTCAACATTAATGGTCCATTAAATAAAGTAATTGTAAATATATTTATGATAACTATTATAGTTAATAGTCTCTTAGCATTAAATGACACTAGGTTAATTATCTGTGATATTAAATCGCAAAAAAGACAAAAAAGTACTATATCTTTCATTAATGGTGATATTTTGCATAAGAGTGCCCTTTCTGTACTCGGAAACACAATTATGCCATTCATAATTGCATTCTCTTAATTAAAATTGAGTACTTTCCTGCGTTAGTTATACTACACCTGAATGCCTCCACGCCATAAATTCACATTACATTTCGAACTTGCTGTACAATCATGTGCAATAAACAATCCTATCACACGATGTTTTTGATTTACGGATGAACCACCAACGTACATATCAAATATTTGTCGCCTTAAGTTCAATATTTCTGTTTTCGAGCTAATGATTTACTGTTTGTTAATGCATCCAATGGAAGTAGTAAATTCTCTTGTACGCCTCAGCAGAATACTGACATGGACGAACATTGCATGATGACAATAATGTATTTCCGAAAATGCAATATGTTCTGGGTGTTTCTGTTTGTAAACAGAGCTCCAGTTCAATTGTTAAAGTATGAATTACGATTAATTAAAGCCGATATAGATAAAAAATTTCTACATTTCAGATGCGCAGTTTAGAGATAATTTCTCTGCAAGAATATATTATTTGTTACATTCAGCTGTATTTAATGGTGGAGTAAATGATTAGACCAAGACGATAAAATCAGGGCGTTTTACCAGCATCTTGTATTTCGTTCTATGAACAAATGAAGTATACCTACATGTATAAATATTGTTAGATTTTCTTTTGAGCTTCAGATTAAAACGTATTTCTAAACATGTTTTTATGCCTAGAAAATGCTATAATTGCAATCTTTGTGCTATTGTATATAGGTACCACTGTGCTTCTTTAATGCCTCACATTTGCAATAAGTATTTGCAACTGGATTCTTATAGTGGCGATATTATCACCTTGAGCTAAGCCCTCTCAGATATGATAAAGAAAATACTAGTACGTCTTATAGACAGACTATAACGCACGTAATGGGAAGGTTATACGAGAAAGATATGCTTTTTTCAAGTCATAAGATCATCAAAATGTTTTCATGAATAGTGTATAAATATTTCATGTAAACTAGGACAGTGCAACTGCCTTAATTAGCCCACAATTTCCATAAATCGCCATCGGGGTACGTGATTATGACTATGATTAATGTAATAAGTTGCAAATTATTGCAGTGATGCGTCGTGAAATATGTCTTCAACACCACGAAGGTGACATAAACTATGTAATAATCATGATAAATTGCTAGTGAACAATTCAAGTTTGCATTCGCTGTTACGATATATTTTTTAGTTTCTGTCTGGAGTGTACCTCTTCGAATAGACAGATTATGTGGTAGCCTATACTGTGTGTACGCACCTGGCAGGTATCAAGTTTAAATGTTAAAGGAGCTTTAACGCGCCGTCTACGATAACATCGTTTGGTGTAAGATGATATTAAAATTTTGCACCATAATCGTTTGAAGTTCAACCACTCAAATCTCAATTTCTGCAGCTCATAATGACATTTTGAAAAGTAGTGTATACCTATTAACGGTAGGCCTACGGAGCTTGTACAATAGTCCAAATAAACCTTGTGCATGTATTATATTTCACCAAGGTCTTTCGTTTCTTGAGATACTATATAAGACTTTCTGGGAGTCTCATGGGTTTTAATGCAAAACACATCAAGTCCTTTCTAATTGTTTAAATTATTTTAAACCCAGACATCATGTCAAATCCCCTTGAATTATTTGAAAACTGTATCAACTAAACTGAGCTCAAAAAGAAACTTATAATTTTTTACAACTTGTGAATCACAAGGTCATATCTTAAAATACTGTCAATCAAAATGAACCAAAATTACACACAGGATTACCTTAATACTCTACTCAAAACACATGTCAGTAACCAAGCAGTTGTCTAACTGACACAACAGCAAAATGCACTGTCATGGGACAGCTTCCTGGACTTCCTTCACTTTCACAGCCCAACATTTCATGTGAGAATGCACACAAGATCCTTGCGCAGATGATAAAACGGTGCTACTTTCTGCTTTTCATACACTTTTTTCATGAAACAGGGCTGGGCTGTGAATGTGGTCCAGGAAGCTGTCCCATGTCAGTGCATTTTGCTTTTTTGTCAGTTGGATAACTGATTGCTTACTGACATGTGTTAAGAGTAGAGTATTGAAGTAAATATGTGTGTAATTTTGGTTCAATTTGATGGACAGGATTTCAAGATATGACCTTGTGAAAAATTATAAGTTTCTTTTTGAGCTCAGTTTATTTGAACGCGGGATGCGTGTCAATATAATCAAGTCAAGTATGATTTAACATCAATCTTTTGAATGAACATTAATACATCCAATCATTTAAAAAAAAATCAAAAAATACACTGTTTAGGACTGTTACTTTAATAACCAGCAGCCTTTTTCTTCTTCTTGATTACAAAGTTCTGTTTCACTCAATGTTTATCCTGATTCACTCGTCCTGCGAAGATCACTGTTCAACGAAGTCCACTGTACACTTGAATTTATATATCCTTTGCGTATATGATCCTTGCACAGATGGCAATTTCCAAAAATGGTGTTGCTTTCACCAATCACTATCTTTCTCCAGGCCGGAAACAGGCTTTCTCTGTTTTGATCCGCTTTATTGACAGGTGTGTTGTTTCGACTTTAACAAGTCGACAGAAGAATATATTACAAAGATAAGTAATCAAATTAAATTGCACAAGGCACATCATACGTAACATGCGTAAAATCGTTATAAGATAAACTGCAACTGTTCTACACTCTACTTTCGTACTATTCATTTTTTGACTCTCTAATCAAAATATTTCGACTAAAAATTTAATCGATTTGATGAGATATACTGTTTATTTTGATTAGGTTTGTTATAAGCTGACAATATTAAATGATTAGTTTCCAGTAACAAGTAACCATTATTTGACCAGATTATCCATATCATTTTAGTCATCCTTGTCAAATTTGATTAGTTCTGACGAGAATATATTCAGTATATTATCGAGATCTCTGCATCATATTATTTGTAAACTGGTCAAATTTGATGAGTTTTTAGTCATTTTGTTCAGGGGGAAGTGTTAGCTTTCGTTCGATATAAAAAATTCTGATTAGATGAAGGGAACACTTGAGGTTTTGACAAAAAACAATCACAGAGCCTATTTCCCAGCTAGAAGCTCACACAGCTCTATAATACTATGCCTTCAAATTGTGTCTCAGGTGTTTCGAGGTGGAAACTGTGCATAGATGGTTTATAAGAGAATCGTTTTTGTATACAAACCTTTCCATATGTGTCCACTCTCATTGGTTTTCCTAGTCACATTTGACAAGTTCCAAGTCAAAAATAATCGTTTTAAGAATGTATTATCTGTTCAAACTCCAGTGACACCTAATGCATATTGTCCTGGGTATAGGATATGTTCACTGGAGCGGCGTGTATTGATAATATCTAGCAATTTTGGAAGCTCCCAAATTTGCCGGGACCCAATGGTAAATCCGGCCCTGATTAAACAGTTGGGTAAACTTAAAAATGTTTATGTCATTTTTGGTCGCATTAATGTTGAAACATCCTGCAATTTCATCGAGCGACTATTCACTATGAATTGGTTTGATCTGATTGTTGCAATTCATCACCTCCGCAAAAGATTAATGGTCTGTTTGTATCATCAGCGAGTCAAAACATACGTAAAGATGTAATGAATACACCGGGATGGCAATTAAGAAAAAGAACTGCTATATGTCGGAAAGGGCAATGATGTATGATTAAGGAAACCGAACAAGATACATTAACTTACACTATTATCTTGCTTCGTGACACCTCATCAATTTCACTGGACCTTTGGATGTATTGTAAATATATTTTATTTTGCAAATTAACAATTGAAAAAACCGACACTTGAGATAGTCGGCAGGGGTCATCGCGGGCAAGCAAGCTTGACAACGCTTAGCAGTTTCGACCTTGTGCATAGTTTTGAATTGCAACTTTTGAAAATGCATCAAATTTCATAAACAGGTATCAATCTTTGTCAATTTTGAGTGTTTGGTAGCACATTTGGCATCAAATTGGAGCTATAGCAAGAGTCTGAACAAATTGTTATAACAAGATCAGGTTTTGGTGTAGGACGGGTTATAACTGCGGACCTAATTTTATTTGAGGTGTTTATTAGCATCATATGACAAGAAAAGGCAAAGAAATTGCAGGCTATTGTCTGAAGCAAAGAAGCAAATTAATGAAATATTGCACTCTTTTGTCGATTTTTCTATTCCGCAAGTTTCTTACAACTGGTTTTACTTCGATCCTTTTCGTTAGCTCTCAAGATGCTGGTAACCAATTATACATCATTGCATTCTCGTAATGAAATACAATGATGCAAACTGGATTTTGGACGATTTCTTACAAAATTACATATATCATCGGATTGCATCAGACGAAACGCATTGGAATATTTATTAGAATGTTGTGGGTTTTTCAACTCAGTCAGGTTTCATCCCACTGTTTGCCTGAGTGTTTGAGACAGGCTGTTGATGAGGTATTCGGTTCGTACTTTGTGTCTGCGTATATAAAAGGGATGGAGCAAGTAGCGAGCTGCAACTCTGAACCTGTCATCATTATAATCCTCAATGCCTTTCAATGACAATCGGAATGATCTGGTTGCGCAAATATAAATATAATTGCGGCATTTGACAGCTACTTCTTGTGCTCTGCACTTTCGCCTCTAAATAGATCGCACCTGGAAATTCTTTTTAATTTCATTGCTTCAACTACAAGATCCAAAATCTAATATAGTAGCGTATAGTTATGTAACAAGAAGTTTTTAACGTGCTCGGCATGTTTGTAAATATTGAAATACATTTTGGAATATATATCTCAAATAGATTAAATATTCGGAAAAGTTATGAAAAAAAAAAAAAAATTGTGTGAAATTCGTAAAATTGCCAGAACTGTGAACTACACTTGACATCAACGACAGAAGGTTATCATGAGAAGCATCTTACTACTTGTCCTGATTGCTTGACCTGATTATTTGATTTATTGCACCTTAAGAATATTTGAATGCATTACACAGAGCATTGCCATTTCAATCATTATTAATATATGTACTCGTATTACACTTGTGAGATGTTTTTCACGAGATTTAAAATAAATACCAACAATCCAGTTTGAATTTGTATTTAAACAACCCACAAACTAAAATATTGATTTAGATTATCAGTACGTACCTTGAAGATAAATGTCATTATTTTTATTCAAGAGAGATCAGGGGACCTTAGTTTAGATGGATCTTTGAGGTACTATCGAATTGACATTGAAATGCAGTCCATGCACAGTTTGTTCCAACAGCGAAAGCACAATGGTCTATCAAAGTCAACTAATTATCCAAAGTTTCAGCTAAAACGTACTGTTGTTTTGACTTTTCTGCAGCATGAAGTAAGCTCTCTACTCCTGAGACGCTAACATTATTTTAAACGATGATACAGAAATTGATACAAGGGATCATGGACTGCAACTTTAGGGATTTGACCGATCCTTGTCTCAGTCGCTCAAATCCCTCCTATATAATGCTTGGGACTCGAGTACTTTTGATTTGATTTGTGAGGGATTATTGACAGCCGTGGATAAACCATCCTCTCTTATGATTTGTTTGTCATTGGGGTACATTTGAACACCGGGACGGGTACAGACAGGGGGTTAACATCCTTTTCGAAACTGTTAGTACATTTATGGCTCTTTATAAAAGACGACTTTTAAAGTCCCCTTTCATGATTAATTTACCTTAATTTACTTAATTTAAGTCAGAATTTAACCTACGAAAATGTTGCCAACTAATTCCAGAACTATTTTATGGCCAACATTTTGTTGGTTGCGGAAAACGGCGTTTGCATTTAATTATGCAGCATTAACATATATGTTATTATTGTCACTATTTTTTTTATGCGTATATTGTTTTGAATAAAATCAGAATTATGTCTTTCACCTTCATATTTCACTGACTATAAGTATCTTTGTAATGTTACTAAGACATGTGTTGCTGATTGCAGTTGTTGCTTCGGTTGTCGTTTTGTGTTTGCTGAGCAAGGATGTGCATATTTTTTGATAATGTGATATCTTCCGTAGATAGCAAATTCTAATGTGTCATCATGTCTATAGACCTGTATGTATTTTTCTTAAAGAGCTATATATTGTCAGCGGATAACATTTTATTAATGGCATGTCTGTACCAGGTAATCCGCTATCTTTAGTAAAGAGTAGTCTTAATACAAACATCATTTATTTTGCTGTCATGTGAAGAGTCTTTATTTTAGCTACCCTTTACAGATTTATCAAAGTTTAGCTATGTGCAGCCAGCCAGCCGACTCACTCCTATAATTACGTTATTAAAAACAAATGTGCGCGAAATGCTAGCAAATTACAATGTTAATCCTTTTAGTTATAGGTTTTAGTTATAAGACAAGTTTTGGTAAATTTTATCTTAGTATATCGAGCCGGGAGTCTAACCTTTATTTTCCCTAGCTGGCTGTCACTAGAATTTTCAAAACACAGAGTGGTGATGATGATAATAATAATACTAATCAGTGAACCAGATTTTGCATATTTTTAATGTATTCTTTTCATTGGGAAATCTTGATATTCCTACCTGATCAGGGCATGGTGAATAATCTTAAGTCTAGGCCTATACTCAATTTCGTTTGCAACATGTAAGCTTAGAGGCATATTTTGACCTATATATAGGTTATCCAATGACTAGGGGTGTATTTTGTACTTAAACATATCACATATCAATTGACCACAGCTTATACATTTGGTAATATAACATATTGTAAAATAGTAAGTGGTATTATATCTGGGCATGGTTCAAGTTTTTATGCCTTGACTATGTTGAAACAATTTCACACTCAGCTTTTCGTGGTAGTTGCAAGATCACCTTGGGCCAATATTGGTAAGCAAGCCCTCTTAGCAATCAATATAAACTTCAGCAGGAAACTTAATCTTTAATGCGTTATCTACAGTAGATAGTAAACATGGTATATGCTGTTGATAAAAGCCTAAGCTTGCTTCAATGTCTTCAATACAATGTGAAGTTGAATGCCTATGCGCAGTGGTAGTGTTATACTCACGTGCTAAGTTTTTTATCAGCTTTTTTGGTCATTGTATCATATTATGCAGTAGATGATAGTGGCAAAATGTATGCATTTGCCTTCAAAATATAGTTCTTAATATGCTATTTTCAGTAGATAACAGTCTTATATAACATCCTGTCTTCTGTAGAACAGCGCAGAAATGTGGTTTCTTGGGTGATTATTAATGTGTACATTTATTATATTAGATTGCAAAAGTGCTTTGCAGTTTTTATTAGTCTATCTTCGGCATACACGTAGTAATGTTGTATGTTAAACATCTATAATGTAATTTTCACGCATTTGGTACGTAACCCGCGTATCGTCAGTCAGATAGCAATCGTTATTCAGATAACATACTATCTGTGAAATATGACAGGCATTTTCATGCAATCGATATTCATAGTTATGTAGATACTGAAAATATTGATATCAATTTCGATTACTGAATTCAAATCTTCGTGCTACAGTTTTTTACCAAGAAACTCAATAGTTAGAAAAAACAACTTGATTAGGTATGTACAACTTATGAAAGCAGTAAATAAACTGATGTCATTTTGTAAGATAACGAACTCGATATAACAGATGTTTGAAGGCTGTTAAAAAAGGTGACTAATGTCTAAATAAATCACATTACCAAATTTAATTGACAATTCTAAATCTTTGCATGTCTCGTCATCCAATCATGTCAGCTCTTTGCGCTCACTGAGCAGAACGTTCATGTCACAATGCCCAAAACACATTCTAACGACTTGATGCAAACATAAACATAGATTTCAGAATGATATCTGCCCCAATTTAAAAAAAATTAACCTACATTTGAAGAAATGTTAATCCAAACCAGTGTGCCCAATTTCCACATATATAAAAAGCCCCATTTTATTTTTCCTAAAGAAAGCATGTTGAATTAAATGTTTTTCTGTAAATTGATGATGCAGTGTCTGCAATTTAGATGTAGTTACAAACGCTTGGGAGTAAAAAATCTCAATTGAAGGCACTGATTAGACAATGTTTTCTCTTGCTCTTTTAATTTTGTGAATATCGTTTTTGGTACTAAATTATAAACACATGTCTACGGCTAAGAATAACATACCTGCTAATATTAAGGTATATTAATCGCAGATGAACTAAATCGATGAACAAAATGTGTCCTGTAATATATAATCTAGTTTGGTACTTTCCTATAGGAATCGGATTCTATTAAAGAAATGCTAACACCGCATGCATACAGCAATGTATCAAACAAAAGTTTAAAAAAAATAACCCAACATTAAAGACAAAACGTCTCTCTCTCTCTCGTTACTTCCCTGATAGAAAGCTCAGCGTCGTTCACACGCACGTCTAGAAAAATGTACTTCAAATGTACCATTCGTAATGTAAACTTAATCAGGAGATGATAGATATCGATATCTTACAAGATAAAATCCAGCCTGTTTCAGTAAGGTGTTGATTTGTGTCCATGGCATTTAAAGTAAGTGAATAAAATATTGAAAAAAAAAGCAATCTTTGGATTTGTCAAATTTGACACCCTTTGGACTACGAACAAAGTTCACGACACTTGTCTTGTCTAAGATCAGTTAGATTGGTGTTCCACACGTGTTTATACAGCATATTCCTTCTGTTAATTCTATACATCTTCCTCAGTATATTCTCCTTTTTCGCGCTCTTCACCATATTGTACTCTCTCTCTGCCACTCTCGTCTTTGCATTCACTCCTAATTTGATGGTTCTCGTGTTTGTTTGTTTCTTTTTTTCTTTGTTTCTTTCTTTGTTTCTTTCTTTCTTTGTTTCTTTGTTTCTTTGTTTCTTTCTTTCTTTGTTTCTTTGTTTCTTTCTTTCTTTTTTTTTCTTTCTTTCTTTCTTTCTTTCTTTCTTTCTTTCCTTCTTTCTTTCTTTCTTTCTTTCTTTCTTTCTTTCTTTCTTTCTTTCTTTCTTTTTTCCTTCTTTCTTTTTTTTTCTTTCTTTCTTTCTTTTCTATTATCTGGTTTTACTTCATCTTTTTCGTGAGGTCCTCAAGATGCATGACGGCGTGCTACCATTCATACTACAGTTCATTCATAAAAATATCAAACTCACTCGATAGTATCGACCATAAGGTATATTCGACCCAAATTTGTACACCATCCGGGTATTTTCCCTTGATATACCATGCAATATTCATAAATATTGGTCAGACACCACTATAATGCCCATATTTGGCAAACAGGCCAACGGTGGTCCAATTGTATTGGCTGTGGACGGCGAGATGTAAATTGGGTGATGATGTCACAGCTCATTAGAGTTTGTCCCTCGGTCTATGGCAACTTGTTGTGGTTGGAATGTTTATTAGAATGTTATGTTTTTCAACTCAGCCAGGTTTCATCCCACTATTTGCCTGAGTGTTTGAGACAGGCTGTTGATGAGGTATTGAGTTCGTACTTTATGTCTGCGTATATAATAGGGATGGAGCAAGTAGCGAGCTGCAACTTTGAACCTGTCATCATTGTAATCCTCAATGCCTTTCAATGACAATCGGAATGATCTGGTTGCGTAAATGTAAATATAATTACGACATTTGACAGCTACTTCTTGTGCTCTGTACTTTCTCCTCTAAATAGATCGCAGCTGGAAATTCTTTTTGATTTCAATGCGTCAACTACAAGATACAAAATTTAATATAGTGGCTTATAGTTATGTAATAAGAACTGTTAACTGTGCTCGACATGTTTGTAATTATTTTTTAATACATTTGGCATGTATATCTCAAATAGATATGATGATCTGAAAAATTACAGCAAAAAAAGAGATTTTTTTTGTGTGCAATTCATGAAGTTGCCAGAACTGTGAACTACACTTGACTTCAACGACAGAAGGTTATCATGAGAAGCATCTTACTTCTTGTCCTGATTGCTTGACCTGATTATTTGATTTATTGCACCTCAAGAATAGTTGAATGCATTACACAGAGCATTGCCATTTCAATCATTATTAATATATGTATTACACTTGTGAGATGTTTTTCTCGAGATATAAATCAAATACCAACAATCCAGTTTGAAAGCTTTTGAATTTGTATTTAAACAACCCACAAACTAAAATATTTCCATTTGATTTAGATTATCAGTACGTACCTTGAAGATAAATGTCATTATTTTTATTCAAGAGAGATTAGGGGACCTTAGTTCTGAGAAAGTATCACATTGACATTGAAATGCAGTCCATGCGCAGTTAGTTCCAACAGCGAAAGCACAATGGTCTATCAAAGTCAACTAAGTATCCAACCTTTCAGCTATTAAACGTACAGTTGTTTTGCTTTTTTGCAGAATGAAGTAAGCTCTCTACTCCTGAGACGCTAATATTATTTTAAACGATGATACAGAAATTGATACAAGGGATCATGGACTGCAACTTCTAGGGATTTGACTGATCCTTGTCTCAGTCGCTCAAATCCCTCCTAATGATGTTTGGGACTCGAGTACTTTTGATTTGATTTGTGCATGATTGACAGTCGTGGATAACCCATCCTCTCCTATGATTGTTTGTCATTGGGGTACATTTGAACACCGGTTAACGTCCTACTCTTTTCGAAACTGCTTGTACATTTATAGCTCTATATATACGGGACCGACGACTTTTGAAGTACCCTTTCATGATTAATTTACCCAATTCTAAATGAATCATGAGAAGAGCGAAAGTCTGAATTTAATCTACAAATGTTGCCAACTAATTTCAGAACTATTTTATGGCGTACATATTTCTAGAAATTGCCTATTTTGTTGGTTGCGGAAAACGGCGTTTGTATTATATAGCAATATATGTTTTATTATTGTCACTACATAATGCGTATATATTTTTTAATAAAATCAGAATATGTCCTTCACATTTCACTATAAGTATCTTTGTAATGTTACTAAGACATGTCTTGTTGATTACAGTTGTTGCCTCGGTTGTAATTTTGTGTTTGCTGAGCAAGTGTGTGCATAATTACGTTACTAAAACAAATGTGCACGAAATACTAGCGAATCACAATGTTAATACTAATTAGCCCAAATAGGTTGTAGTTACAGGAAAATATTTTTCGCAAGTTTGGGTAAAATTCATCTTGGTATATCGAGCAGGGGAGACTAACCTTTACATGCCCTAGCCGGCACGCCACTTGCTTTTACTAGACTCGGTTTTAAAAGACAGTGTGTGAACATAAGAAGGAATCGGACAAAGTAGCAAAAAGTAAAGGAATCTTTACTAGACAAACCAGGAAACAGTCAGAAAGGGAACAATCTAAATCAGCAATCGCAGACCACGCAGTTCAACATAATCATGTTATCAATTGGGACGGCGCAAAAGTTCTTGACAAGGAATGGGATACGGGGGTTCGCCGCATCAAAGAATCTATGTGGATAAGAAAGAGAGCTCCAAACACCATGAACAGAGATGAGGGGGCCCATTTTCTAAGTCACGTATACGTTCCACTTCTGGGCGCTAGTGCGCCCTCTGTTGGTGACCAATCAACCAGAATGAAGGATCAAGTACCATTACTCCGATGATGGCCTTCGACCAAGATGGCCGAAACTGTCAGGTCAGTAAAATATATTTGGTTTTGCCAAGAAGAACATTCTGTTTATCAAACAAACCTAATTAATTTCTTCAAAAACATCCATGATGTAATTTTCGCGCATTTCGTACTGTGACGTAACCCGCGTATCGTCATTAAGATATCATCGTTAATTAGATAACATACTACTCATATCTGTGAAATATGACATTTTTGTGCAATCGATATTCATGGTTATGTAGATACTGAAAATATTGATATCAATCTCGATTCCTGAATTCAAATCTTCATGCTAAAGTTTTTACCAGCAAATTCTATAGTTAGAAAAACCAACTTGATTAGGTATGCACAACTTATGAAAGCAGTAAATAAACTGATGTTATTTTGTAAGATAACGAACTCGATATAAGAGATACAGGGTTCAAAAGAAATAACTCCCCCTCTAAAATTACAAAACATTTCTTTGCATAACTTGACATACATTTTGTTGATTTGAGAAATTCAAAAAGCTGTGAATAGAGGAATCGTTTTGCAACACTCCCAAAGTTGTTTCATTTGCAAAAACAACATTTTTGGTCAAAAATAATCACATTTTCCAAAAAGGATGCTTTCAGAAAAAGTTGCACTTTACCACTTTATGTACAAAACGTTCTCGATATTAATGTTAAGGTTGATTCAATTCTTGGTTTTTACCCTTCACCTTTTTGTCTCCGATCCTTTAGGCACCCATTCAACCATCATGCAGTGCAAAATAAAGATTTATTGAACTTAATTTTGAAGTAAAATCAAATTTTCTTTGAAGTTTTTAATCAGCAGTTGTTTCAAAATGATAAAATCACTAGGAAGGAGAAATGAGCTCTCCACGCATACATTTGACCAAAAGTGTGAGCATTTACCTGTATTTGGTCGGTTGACGCTTCTTGCCTTTTGATTTAAAATGATGGCTTTCTTGGATAAAGGTGTAACACTCATGACGTGGCCACAGGAGATTGGCGGCATGCAGTTAATTGGCTGGATGCTGACTTCTAACCTCCAATCTCTGTTGGCCATTTCTTCTTTGTCATGTACGCCTTTATTCAAGACAGCCGTTGCTATAGACCTTTGCTACTGTTTCAGTCTACCATTTGCAAGTAAAATTTTCATATCTTCTAGCTAACGAAAGAAATAAGCATCACACTACAAACCTTATTTCTACTCCTATAGTGATTTTACCATTATTGAAACACCGACTGAAAACCCCATTCATGTCAAAATTCATGTCAATGAATCATTGTTTTATACTGAAAGATGATTGCATGGGTGACTGAGTAATCGGATACATAAAATTTGAGAGAATTAACTAACAATTAAATCAATCAAAACATTGATCACGTTGATATCGACAACGTTTTTGTACATTACATGTATAGGATGTTGAAAAGTGCAACTTTTTCTGGAAGAATCATTTTTGGAAAATGTGATAAGTTTCGACCAATAAAAATGATTTTCAAAAAGAAGAAAATTGAGAGGGTAGCAAAAAGATTCCTCTATTCACAGGTTTTTAAATTTTTCAAATCAACCAAATGTACTTCAAGTTATGCAAAGAAATGTTTTGTAATTTTAGAGGGGGAGTTATTTCTTTTGAACCCTGTATTTGAAGGCTGTTAAAAAGGTGACTTAATAACATGTCTTAATTGATTAGATTACCAGATTTAATTGACAGTCCTAAATCCTTGTCTGTTTCGTCAACCAATCATGTCAGCTCTTTGCGCTCACTGAGCAGAACGTTCATGTCACAATGCCCAAAACACATTCTAACGACATGATGCAAACATAGTTTTCAGATATCTGCCCCAATTTAAAAAAATTAACCTATATTTCAGGAAATGTTAATCCAAACCATATGAAAAAACCCATTTTATTTTTTCCTACAGAAAGCATGTCGAATTAAATGTTTTTCTGCAATTTGATGATGCAGCGTTTAGATTTTAGATATTTTAGCGTTTAGATATACTTACAAACGGTTGGGAAAAAAACTCACTTGAAGACTATTAACTTTCTGAATATAGTTTTTTGTAATAATACGGCAAAGAATTAATCTCAGATGAACTAAATCGATGAACAAAATGTGTCCTGTAATATATATTAAACATATTACATAGCTTGTCACCTTCCTATAGGAATTGGATTACTTACACAGCCAAAAGTTATCACAATTCCATGCTTACAGAAATGTATCAAACAAAAGTTGAAAAAAAATAGCCAACATTAAAGCCTTAATTTTTAGATTTTTCTCTTTTTCTTCCAAAATGATAATATGCAATCATTATGAAAGTTCCCAATACATTTGGACGCGAAAAACATTGGGAATTGGCAAAGAAACAACATCATAAATTTCACCTCTATCACATGTGGAGGGAGCGCAACCAAACTGGCTGCGTAGGAGACTACGATTTGATATCGTTCCGATATTATCATAATCTAATAATTATCATAATATGTCGGACCAACAGAATCTTCCCGTTTTACTACAAATAGGGCGAATTTGTCAGTTTGCTCATAGATTGAAGTTGGAACATGTGTAAGTATTACAAATATGCCAAAAAATCGGTTTAAAAAAAAAAAAGGTATATTCTGAAAAAAGATCATACATTAAGGCTTTAAAGACAAAACTTCTCTTCTCTCGCTCGTCACTTCCCTGATAGAAAGCTCAGCGTCGTTCACACGCAAGTCTAGAAAAATGTACTTCAAATGTACCATTCGTAATGTAAACTTGATCAGGAGATGATAGATATCGATATCTTACAAGATAAAATCCAACCTGTTTCAGTAAGGTGCTGATTTGTTTCCACGGCATTTAAAGTAAATGAATAGAGGCCGTCAGCGTGACGTCATATGCCGCCATCTTGTGGGTACACGCTGCAATGGTCGTTCGACCTGCATGCATGAACAACAAAATCGCCGCATCAACGCGTGATAACAGTTGCGTGGCAAGCTGCGCCCTGCGCGTAGCGTCCGATGCATGAACACCCAGATCATTTGTACCCACAAGATGGCGAAAGGCTGACGGCCTTTATAAAATATTGAAAAAAAAAGCAACCGATTCAATCTTGTCATAATTGACACACTTTGTACTACGAACAAAGTTCAAGACACTTGTCTTGTCTAAGATCAGTTAGATTGGTGTGCCTCACGTGTTTATACAGCATATTCCTATACATCTTCCTCAGTATATTCTCCTTCTTCGCGCTCCTCAATGTATTCTCTCTCGATGTCTGCCACTCTTTTTGTGTTTCTGTCTTTTTGTGTTTCTTTCTTTTAGTGGTTCTTTCTTTTTGTGTTTCTCTCTTTTTGTGTTTCTTTCTTTTTTGTGTTTCTTTCTTTTGTGTTTCTTCCTTTCTGTATTTCTTTCTTTTTGTGTTTCTTTCTTTTAGTGTTTCTTTCTTTTGTGTTTCTTACTTTTTGTGTTTCTTTCTTTTTTGTGTGTTTTTTTTAGTTCATTTCTTTTTGTGTTTCTTTCTTTTTGTGTTTCTTTATTTTGTTTTCAAGGTGTTTTTTCCTTTCCTTCTCTTTTATTTTATAGATATCTCTATGGCTGAAATGATCAGCCATCTCAAGTAATCAACTTGAAGTTAATTGTAACTGAAGGCATTGATATTTATGTCATCTTTGTTTTGAAGCAGGGCGTATTAACTAACCACCATCCCGTATTGGATTACCATTAACATCGCCTATCTATCACAAGATAATTTTGTATCGTCCGCTATCGGCAATTTCCATGTATATTTTCTTAAACGATGGACACGAGCTCCCTGGCCCGTTATACCAATTTTGCCATTGGTGTGTCTATCTTCCTGTAGCTACCCGGCTCAGTTTGTTCTCAACTACTACGGTGCATGTCATTTAAGACCATAGTAAAAGACCGTCAACAAGACAAGTTATATTAAAGGGATTTTCAGTGACTTATTATTGAGTAGCTTATAAACATGATAAATAAAGATTATATAGAATTACATTAAACAGATTATAATCTTATTTTTCGCTTTATTACATGGCTTTTGCTACTAAGGTGCAAAAAACTGTATTTGGATTATTTTTCCGATTTTCCGAATGAGCAAATCGCTATTAGGTGGACCTTTAATGAGAAACGAAACAAGTAAAGGAAGGCGTACGACCCTCTGTACCGAACATCTCCTTTTCTCATCTTCTCATTTCATGATCAATTCAACGAAAGAGAGTACAAGGCATAAAACTCGTTTCAAATTTAATCATAAGTAATCGAGCTTCCGTTTGAAGCAGTTTGATCCTTGGTTTGATTGATATTTGAATAAACATACTTTCGGTAGTCTGTCATATAATAATTTCAAATTTGTCAACGTTTCCACATACGTGGAGTTAACCTACAGCTATATCTAGTGGATGCATATCAGGGGCGGATTTAGGAGGGGGGCGCAGCCGGCGCGCGCCCTCTATTTTTTGACTAGCAAAGGGCACCGGTAACTTAAAAATACAAAAATTGTAAGAAATTAACAAAAAAAGGAACAAATTCGGCCATGAACAGCAAACAATGGGCCAAAACCGTTGAGTTTTCGAGGGGGTAACCCCCTTTAACACATTTTTTCGTCGTCGACCAAAACGCGCCCCCTTTATCAAAAATTCCTGGATCCGACCCTGCATGTTATACCAAAATAAGAACAGGCAATATTGATTGACGAAAATTGCCAGAGAGTAATTTTCGACTCGTCGATCGACCAATGCGCCCATGTAGGGCAAGGTGAGATGTTAAGACAATAACACAAACCGGAAGCTATTTTTTTTAATCATGTTATTTTCTGCTTTTACTTAAATAAAGTAAGCGTTTTCAAGTATTTTTGCTCAAGAGAAATAAAATCATGCAAACAAAGACGAATAATGGCGTGACAATTTGTCAACGCAACAAGGGTTTTTCTCACAATGTATTCATGTATTCCCTTGTATTCCCATTCAAGCGCGCAGTTAGTATTTGAGTGAATTACTGGTTGATTTGGTTATGAAGCATTAGAATCATTTTTGAATAGCTTTCATAGGATTGACATTGTTACCTAGAAGAACACAATCTTTGAATCTTTGTAGCGATACAGTTGAAAGTTTTGTTTGGAGCGTACCTCTGAGAATAGACAGCCCATGAGTATATCTTATAGTGTGTATGCATTTGGGAGTTATCACGTTTTAATGTTAAAGGAGTTTAAATACACTCTCTGTAAGACGAGATCGTGGGGTGTAAGATGATATTAACATTTTCTTCATAATCATTTCAAGTTCAGACCACTTATCTCAATTTTTACATTGAATAGTTGCGCAGTTTGCGTAGCCCCACGGAGCTTGCAGGGTCTTTCGTTTCTTGAGTTACTGAGGCAACAACAAGCGAAATGTGTCATATATGTTGTGATTCAGTGCAATATTTGCGGATGAGGTACTGTTGAATTGACGGTTTCGGCTTTCTAAGAGCCTCGTGAGTTTTAATTTTTTTTATACCAAAAAGACACTAAGTCCTTTATTATTGTTTTCAATATTTTATACCAATATATCATGTCAAGTCAATTATTTGAATACGGCATCAGTCAGTTTTTTGAACGTGGGATGTGCATCCACATTCAATGTAATACCGTATACTGCAGTTTTCATTTATATATGTTACTTGAGGACATTTATTCAAACGATGCAAACTAGAATCGACGTACACTATAGACGTTATAAGATAAACAGCATCTGTTCTAGTGTAAGCTGATTCATCTTAATCAGTTTCCTTAATTATGGATCCTTGCCCTTTCCGATATATAGCTGTTCCTTTTCTTGGTTGTCCCTCCTGTTGCGTGCATTTATATCTTTGCGTATGTCTTGATTCGTTGATGAGACAAACATACCGTTTGTAACATTCTTTTGCGGACGCGATGAATTGAAGCAAACGATGCAATCGTTATCCCGCGATATACCACTTGACATCAACGACAGGAGGTTATCATTAGAAGTATCTTACTTCTTGTCCTGGTTCTTTGACCTGATTATCTGATTTTTTTGACAGCACAACAAAACTTAACTCTCAAATGACGATACTTTTGATCTGGGTTTTGTGTATATGGGTATATTATTTCAACACAAAATATATTTGAATAGGTTGGTTCCGAGGGATAAAGCTTACATAACACTTTCTGTGGACCCTCCACTTCATGATGTGATAGCATACTTCCATGTGGTCTCTTCGGGTGATAAAAGTATTTGATGAGTTCATTTATTAGGTACTAGCCCTATATCTAATAAATATTCTCCAGCATTTAATATTATTTTGTAATATAGCTGATTAAATCAAGCAAATTTAATATTCTATCGTCGGTATACATGGTGTCTCAAAAATGAAACATAAAAACTGTTATTTTTTTCTTAAATTTTGAAACTATTTTCATACCAAATTTTATATAAGTAAATTTCAGTCTGTAATGTAACTTTCGCACATTTCGTACATAACCTACGCTATCGCCAGTAAGATACCGATCGTTAATTAATTAGACAACATATTTTCTGTGAAATCCGACAGGTTTTTTTCGCAATCGATTTTCATGATTATGTACCCAAATCCCTTCAGGTCTATTTTGATTACTTACTTCCATATCAAACAGAATTAAATTGAATTACAATCTGCATTTTACCAAAAAATTTGAAAAAGTAACGTGATTATATATAGGTATGCACAACTTACGAAAGTAAGCAAAGAAATAAGCTGATATCTTTTGTATGTTAACGAACTTCATATCAAATTCAAGCCTGACTCTGTAATTGACAGACCTGTATCCTTGCCTGTCTCGTCAACCAATCATTTTAGCTCTTGGCACTCACTGAGCAGAAGATTCATGCCACAAAACCTCAAACACATGTCTGCGCCAGTATTAAAAAAAATAGCCCATATTTTACTCTTGCAGAAAAAGAGCTATTATGTCAAAAAAATTATGTTTATTCAGTCAAAACTTTGAAATGTGGGGGGGGGGGGGACAATCGGCCTGAATTGTCAAAAAGTGGCGGATAAGAACAAAACCGAAAGGTGGGGACATGTCCCCTGCCGCCCAACCCCATTGACGCCGATGGTACAGGGTCTGTCAAAATAAAGTATACAATTTGAAAAATGCCACTAGATTAAAAAGTACGAGGTATTTGCTCAACATTCTATAGTTGACAGCTGAATCAACATTATTTTTGTCCTCACATAACTGTAAAATCACAAGTGGAATGGCCACTAAGATCTCATGATCTTACACTTCTGGATTTCTTCGCGTGGGGTATCTGAAATCAAAGGTTATCAAAAGTCCTCCTGCAGACCTTGATGAACTCCAGAGATACCTAATTGCACAAGTTGATATGTTGTGAATGCCATGTTGAGGAGAGCGATATCTGCATACAGAGGAATGGTTGCCATGTGGAAGACTAAGACTGTAAATTACTGTCAAGAAAGTGGTTGCCAAACATGTCAAAAACGTGTGATTTTGGGCCCCAGTATCAACAAAAAACATTAAGGTCGCATGGCCGATAGGCCCGCAGCCGGAGAATCCCATACGACGACTAAACACTCCAAGTGGGACACAATATAATGGCCCCGCAGGGCATGAAAGCAATGAATAACCTTACGGGTGATGGGTTGTCTCTAAAAATAACATTAATGTTAAACCCTTGAGTAACCTTAAATGTAAGGTAACTTATAAAAACATTAGTTTTTATATTCTATGGTATTCAATATTTATTCACAACGTTTAAAATACGTATTAGTCAATTAATATCACTCTTTCTCATAAACTGCCGTATATAATCAGTTCAAGTTCAATTAAAAACTGACTATATACGGCAGTTTTGTTGGGAGACCGGGTTGCGCAGCTACATCTAATCATGCGTATAGTGAAATAAAAACTTTTCAATCAAATAAAACACTCGGTCGCGTGTTTGCCCTTAAATTTGAAAAACAAATTCAAAAGAACGAAATTCGTGTAAAGCTGCATATGACTAGAGTCTCAAAATTTTGTGTTGTTATAATAATTCAGAAAAGTATAACAACGGGCACAAATCCTTTTGCTGCGTTAAAATGCTAACAAAACATCGTAGCTACAAACAATTATGTTTCTGGATTATAATAACAATACAAATAGTTTGAAACCGTTTTCTGTGTTTGACTGGTATAGAGCCCAACTTAAACCTTTTTTCCAATAACTTTGGAATAGGTTTTAACCAAACTGGAACAAAATTTTTGACCCCTGTGAAAATTTTGAGGCTGGGTTTCTGTGGATGTTAAAGCAGAACATGTTACTATACCCGACATTACACTCATAACAAATTCTAGATGACTATTATAGTAACTGTTGTAGCGTAAGTTGATTTATCTTGTTAGTTGTAAAGCTGCTCCTTTTCCTGATTGTCCCTGCTGGTGCATTCATTACATCTTGACTGATGTTGACTCGTTGATGATATAAACAGACTGTTTGTAACATTTTTACGGACAGGATAAATTGATGCAGACTACAAAATGACATCGCTTCCTAGATGTTATCAGGTCAAAACAATTCATGGTGGCTAGTCGCTCCATAAATTTGATGAGACCAAAAAATACCCTCTTTTGACAATTTATATCATTAATGTAGTTTAGTTGATTACCTTCATTGCGCAGAGAACACCAAAGTATACCATGTTTACCGCGCATTTCTTTCATCTTGAAGTTGTTATGGCGATAGTAAGCAATATATTATAGGACATTATTGTAATAAAAATTGATGTCGGACCAAATCACATCTCATCTACACCTCCAGGAAGCGTAGCACTTATATTAGAATATATAAGAGAATATAC
Organism: Amphiura filiformis; assembly: GCF_039555335.1. Classification (NCBI taxonomy): domain Eukaryota; kingdom Metazoa; phylum Echinodermata; class Ophiuroidea; order Amphilepidida; family Amphiuridae; genus Amphiura; species Amphiura filiformis. Next base: position 58,255,817 of record NC_092628.1, read on the forward strand.
TAGAATAATTTTACCCAAACTCAGCCATGTTTCGTCGCACAAGTTGCCTTTATTTAGTCTGTAAATGAAGTATAATTTATAAAATGTCTCAAAACTTACAGTAGACGTATGAGATGGAGCAACTAGTGATTTCAAAATATGAACCTGGCATCATAACAAATGCTCGATGTCTTTCACTGTCAATGTGAATTATCTGTTAGCGCATTTGTAAACACAATTACAGCATTTGACAGGTACTTCTGGTGCTCTGTACTTTCGCCTCTAAATAGATCGCAGCTGGAAATTCTTTGAGATTTCAAAGCTTCAACAACAAGATATAAAATCTAATATAGTTTCTTTTGGCTGGTCACAAGAACCACTAACCATGTTCGGCATGTTTGTATAAATTACCATGTATATAAAGTTAGAACGTACTTAACAATGGCAAATTATGTATTTTGTGTGTGGGGTGTACGTGTGGGGGTGTGTGTGAAATCATAAAACTGTCAGACTTGTGAACCGATCTTGTCATCAATGACAGAAGGGTTAACATTAGAAGATATTTTTCTTGGTTGTTTGGCCTAATAATATGATATTTTGGACAGCGCTAAAATTAATATTTTAGATTTATCGCATAGAATAGATCATTGATTCATTGTCATGTCAACAATAATTAATGTTTAGCAGATTTGAGGTCTTCGAACTGTAGTAACCTTAGAACTAACAATAATTTTTAAATTAATTAAAATACTAACTAACGATAGAATTATTTATTTATTTAATTCCATTCTAAATGTATTTAATTACGGAACTACATTCTGTTTCTATCAGTTATTTCACAGAAATGAGTACTAACAATAACATTGTGTTTATTTAATTAATTAACACAAACAAATACTAACAGCACAATTATTATTGAATTAATTATTACACTGTACCTCTAGAAAATTTTAATATAAAAGTACGTAACTATAAAAATTATTTTAAATTAAATACATCAAAATCAAAACAATCATAAACGAAATCATATTATTAAAGTCAAGTGAGTGTATAGAGCGAACAGGTGGTAACCACTCCTAAGATCGCCCACCAACAAAAATGTACTAATAAAGTTGGTCAATTGTGAGGAGAAAATAAGGCAGACTCAAAATTAAGAATTTAAATTTAAATCTACGAGGTTAATATATTTAGCTCAAAGATTTAAATGAATTCGTTTAAATACCCATGAAACCACCAAATAACATAAAACAAAAATAAAGACAGAGAGGAGAAAGAACAGTAAATTGAATAATACCAATTGGTTAGTAATAATGAACTGATTCCATTGATTGGTATTTAAAACTCTACCAAATGAAAGTGCAAGCATTTTGCCTTTCACCACACAGATGAAATAAATCTACCCGACATACTTTTCTTTATAATGTTATATTGGTAGATTAAAAGAAAACAGAACATGACTGAGTTACAATAATACTACTTCCGAAGCTAAATATAATCCAATCCAATTTTAACTTGTTAAATTCAACAGCAATGTGGAGAAATAGTATTACATATTCTAACGTTGCCTATCGCCATGGGTGAGATTTGATACCAGGTAAGCCTCTAAGCTCGTCTCAAGCTTGTGCTGAATCTAAAATAAGAAGTATTCACGGACCCCGGAGGTGGACATTTTGTCTGCGCATTTTCTTCTGTGATTAGAATTTCAACGACACATCTAGTGTGTAGAAATTAAAACAGAAAGTCATAAATAATTATCTTACACGCTACAGAGCCAATACTGGGATGTTTGTGCGATTTGAAAGGATTTTATGTACATTTCAAATATGACCTTGAAAATGTAACTATCTGAATTTCTGGAAATTTTATAAAATATATTAATGTTTTAGCTGCAAAGCCTGCAACGTACTTGACATTCATGAGGATATCATGTAAACAGGCGTACATTAATGTTAGATTAGGATATATATGATGTAGTAATCAAACTAAAATATTTCCATTTGATTGATTTAGATTATCAGTACGTACCTTGAGGATAATTTAGTGTCATTGGTAAATGTCATTATATCCATTCCAGATAACCGCACTATTTACCTTGTTTTATAGAGTGTTTCTTTGAGAAAGTATTAAACTGACATTGAAACACAATCTATGCACAGTTAGTTTCATTTGAGTTGAATAAAAAGTACAATGGATCTATATTGTGTCAACTAATATTACCCAAGTTTTTGCTCAAAGTACAATTGTTTTGACATATCTACAGCATTCAGTAAGCTCTCTATTCCTTAGACTCTAACGCTATTTTGAACGGTGATAAAAAAATTGATACGAGAGATCATGTACTGAAACTTTTAGGGATTTGACTGATCATTGTCTCAGTCACTCAAATCCCTCCTGGATAATGCTCTACACTCGAGAGGTAGTGAACTTTAATGCCGTGCATATTTCTAGAAATTGGTGAAAACGACGTTTAAACTAAATTTTATTTAGCAAAATACGTAGACGACTAGATAAAATAATAAAGTAACTACGCGTTCGGGGTTATGCGCGCAATTGATTCCAAGAGACCCAAGAGAAGGCCAAGGAATAAAAAAATCATCCTTGACAAGGATTTCATCCTGAGATCCCTGAGTATCTAGACCTAGATGTTGAAAATGTCACTATCAATATTTTTGCAAAGATATCAAATTTACTGTGTTGGGTGAATATTTTCCTTCATGTTATTGGCACTGGCTGTGATTATTTTTATATCATGCTAAGGCATCTCTTGTTGAATACACCTGTAACCCTGTTGTTCTTTTATGCAAATTTGTGCATCTTTGGTAATGCGATATATATGCAGTAGATCATATTCATCATTTCTCTAGACTTGGGTGTAATTTTTAAGGAGCTATATATATGTCAGCGGATTTACCATGTTTACTAATAACATGTCAGAGCCAGATAATCTACTATTTCAGGAGCACGCCATTTTGATTTCCAGGAGGATGCATGGGAGTATTTTGAAAAAACTTAACCCGCCAGTGAGAAGAAAAACAAAATTCGCCCCACTGATGAATAAAAATTGTTCCACCCAACTCTGTATAAAGGTATACATTAATAAAAAATAAAAAAAAATTCCGCCTGAGCCAAACTCAGATGCTATATGATAAGGGAAAATGCGCACATCGTAAAGTTTGATAATAGTCTACAATCTTCAGAATACAACAATACAACTTCAATGCTCTATCTACGGTAGATAGCAGTCACGATACGTCGTATCTATATAAACTGGGCTCAAAAAGAAACTTAAAATTTTTCACAAGGTCATATCTTAAAATCCTGTCCAAATAAACCAAAATTACACAGAGGATTACTTCAATACTCTATTCTAAACACGTCAGTATAAACCAAGCAGTTGTCCAACTGACAAAACAGCAAAATGCACCAACACGGAACAGCTTCCTGGACCACATTGACATTCACAGGCGAATAATTGGCACCCACCAAAAGAAATATGTGAAAATGCGTACAAGATCCTTACACATGGAATAGTGTGGGACGGGACTGTTTCTGCTTTTCACACACTCAAGAAACAGGTCTTGTTCCACACTATTCCACTTACTTACATATTTCTTGTGTTGGGTGCCTATTATTGTGAATGTGTCCATGAAGCTATTCCATGTCAGTGCATTTTGCTGTTGTATCAGTTGGCCAATTGTTTGGTTACCGACCATTGTTTAGAGTAGAATATTGAAGTAATCCTGTGTGCAATTTTAGTTCATTTTTATGGACAGGGTTTTAAGATATGACCTTGTGAAAAAAATTGCAAGTTTCTTTCTGAGCCCAGTATAGTTGGTAGCAGTCTGGACGACGACTTGACTCTCTTCAATAACAATACATAACAATGTATGCATAATACATCTACGGATTCCTTATGCCTGTGAACAATATTAACAGACTTCAAAAGTTTTTAATCCGCTTCTTTGGTCAATGTGTTATATATACAGTAGATAACAGTGGCGTAGCGTGAGTCATCTTTTTATTTTAAATTTTTTTAGTGACGGTAGTTTAATGTATTCACTATTTACGCGTATTTGGCAAAAGCGCTTTTGCTAATAGCATGAAGTATTTTTAATTAAAATTATATAATAACATCCCGGTCGAAGGTAGTAGCATTTTGTGTTCAAATTTCAGTAAGATACCAGTCGTTAATTAAATCACATATTTTCTGTAAAATACGACTGGCTTTTCGCAATCGATTTTCATAATTATGTAGATACTAAAAATATCCAAATACCTTCAGGTCTATTTCGATTACATACTTCCATATAAAATTAAATTGAATTAAATATCTTCATGTTACAGTTTTTACCAACAAATTCGATAGTTAGTAAATGCAACTTGATTATATAGGTATGCATAACTAACCAAACTTACCAATAAATAAACTGATGTCTTTTTGTAAGATAACGATATAAGCAGGTACTTGAAGGCTGTTTAAAAAAAGGTGACTGACTCAGTAACATGTCTAAATAAATCACATTACCACATTTAATTGACAGTCCTGAATCCTTGCCTGTCTCGTCAACCAATCATTTTAGCTCTTGGCACGCAGAGAGCAGAAAATTCATGTCACAATGCCCAAAAAACATTTAAATACAATGTAGTTTTCAGATGTCTGCCCCAATATTAGACCAATTAGCCTATATTTTAAAAAGTGTTAATCCAAACCGATGCGCTCCTTTCCCCCTCCAAAAACAACTCTTATTACTTAAAGAGCATGTGGAATTATTTGCTTCTCTGAAAATGGAGATGAGTTTGATACAGGGTTTGACACTTGCCCATTTGGAATATAGAGTTATAAACGCATTGCATATAAGTTACAATTCGGTTTTTACCTGTTCATGTGTTAAGTTGCAAATAATCTTAAATAAATAAACCTCACAGGATGACAATGTTTTCTCTTTTAATTTTCCGAACAATGTCTTATGACTCTTTTTACACAAAGCAATAAAATATCGTCTACTGTCGTATATTCCAAGTCTAATTTTGATTGATTGACACAGTTAGACGAACCAAATCGATGACATGTGTCCAGCAATATGTATTTAAGATAATAATCTACCTTGGTGCCTCCTGAAGAAATCGGATTACTTTAAAGAAATGCTTAACATACCCCAAACATATCATGTATATAGAAATGTATATCAAACAAAGGTTGAAACAAATATAGCCCAGCATTGCTCAAGCATTAATGAGACGGCGGTCACACTAAAGACAAAACGTCTCCTCTCTCGCTCGTCACTTCCCTGATAAAAAATCGCAGCGTCGCTCACTCTATCAAACGCACGGGAAAATGTGCTACAAATAGCCGCTACCCGTAACTTAAACTTAATTAGGAGAAGATGTGGATATCTTAAGGGTGGACGAGGTATTGTTGGTCGAAGCAACCAAAAAAATCGATTGTCATCATCTAAATCAATATATTATTGAAAAATAACACTTTGATGTTTTGCAAGAGTGCATTCTACAAATCATATACTTTGAAAACTTGCTTAATTTATTGTTGCTAATGAGTCATGTACGTTTTACAAAAGTGTTGTTGTTTGAGCCCTTTTACAACATTACTCAAGAACCACAGGATCTACAAAGGATATCTTTGATATTTGGATTCTTCTACACGCTCGCTATGAATTGAGCAATGCAATTTATGCCAAACCTACCTACCATTCGCAAGATGCTGCGAACTACCAAATCGCAACAATTTAAAATAGTTGCTAACCTTAAGAGCCAACCTGTGTCAGTAAGGAGCTTATTTTTGTCCACAACCTTTAAAGTAAACGAATAAAACATTGAAAGATAAGCAACCAGACCATCCGTTCGATTTGTCATAATTGACACCCTTTGGATTGCGAACAAAGTTCATGACACTTGTCCTTTTCTAAGTTCGATTGGATTGATAATTACTTGATTACAAGATTTTCAGCAATTGTTATGCTTTCTTTTATTGAAACCAGGCAAAGGGCACATAGGGTGCCTGCATCCAGTAATAATTTGGAAATACATATAGAACGCATCTTCTGATAGATAGGTGATGTATGGTAAGGAATGATGATTTGTTTGAGTGTACTGCTTCAAAACAAAGATGCCATAAATATCGATATCCTCTACGGTCTGAGAAACCCTCAAATATGATAACTAACATAAATTTGTTGTTTTACCTGCTGCTGAAAATATGATTTGAACTCTTAAAGCTATGTTATTAATGTTATTCAAAACCAAAATCTTGCTTCTTAATTTATACATAAAAAACCAATACCAATAATTTCTGTATTTTTGGTGGCTCTGAAAAGCACCGTTCATTTTTTGGTTAGAAAACAGTTTAGCTTTAGAAAATATTCTAACTTAAGCAAAGGCGGAGGAAGCGACAGCGACAACGCCGGAGAGATCCCATAGTTACTGATCGCTCTAGGTGGGACCAATATGGTTAGTATAAATAGTTATTTATTTAGATCAAGTTAAATACAGTCAAAATGGGAAATGGTGAATACAATGGAAGAAGACACAAACAACATCAAGGATCAATAAATGATACAAGAGGATACCTTGAATATATGTGACGCGATCAAGCAAAATCAGTCGGAACTCGGAAATATTAAATTTCAGTTTCTTACAGGATAGTAAGAAGCATTTACAAAGCTGGATTTTCCAGAAAATTCAATTGAAATTGAACAACCAATTCCAAAGATATGAGCAATTAAAGAGTTTCCAAAATAATAGGAACAAAAGGAAATATTTCCTTTGTTTGGCTATATCTCAAAATCAATATTCCCGAGTTCCGACAGATTTTGCTTGATCACATCACATATGAACAACTGGAAAGAAAAAGAGCAAGAGTTCAGTGAACTTGCTTTCATAGAGTAAAGACACAGCTTATTTTGCTCTGAGCTTGTTGTCGTGTTTGCTACTAAGTTCTATTTGACTTGAATTTGTTTTAAACTACAGCATGTAGTTTTCGCTGTTTGATTTAATATTTCGTTGTCTGTTCCTGGCCCTGAAGAAGCGCAGTTTATCTGCTCTATTTTATTTGTCTGTTTGATTTTGTTTGTTTGCTATGTGCAGATTGATTTTATCACTTCCAATGTACTTTTGTATTGTTTCCTGACATTCTGTGGGCTCTGGAATTGGCATTTTTTGCCATCGATCTTTGCCTGTTTTTGTGCCTACATTGGTTGTTAATTGATCGTATCTGTTTATGTTCACAGTGATTTTCATCACTTGTCCTAGTGCACTTTTGTATTCTCATTGATCCCTGCTGTTTCTGGAGGTTTAGCACATCTGTAGGCCTTGGGACCGGTAATGTTTGGCTATTGAACTTTACCTACTTATGCCAGTTAAATACGTATAGTCATTATCTCTTTTTAGAATTTTGGTTGGCTCTGAAAAGAGCCGTTTGTTTTTGACTTTACTGTATCTAGTGCATGCATTTTATCTTGAAGAACACAATCTTAAAATGACAAAGAAAATGCTATCCAGACTATATGTCGCATAAATGGTGAGGTCTTTACGAGATATATTTAAAAAGATATTCTTTTATAAGATCATAATCATTAACGGTGTGTAAATATTTCAAGCAAACTAGGACGAGGAAACTGTCTTAATTAACCATCTACCTCCATAAATCACCATCAGGGGAACGTGATTTTGACTATCTGACTATAATGAATGTAATATGTTGCTAAATATTGCAGAGTCGCGTCTTCAATATCTTTAACACCAAAGCCTGTCAAACATTGCAATTGCTGTTGTAGTTTGTCTGCCACCGAGAACATAGAGAATAAATAGACAGTCGTCTATAGCGTGTATATAGCCTATACTATGTACACTAGGGTGATTCACAAAAAATGAAATTGGTATTTTTCAACGGGACACCCCCTCATTTTGTTCATTTTGATAATAAAATCATACCTGCAAAATATGAAAAAAATTCAAAAAGTTTAGGGGTGCTACCGGTCAATGAACTTTTTGTACACAAAGTCAATGGGATTTATGAGCCATTTTCTTTACAACACAAAAAAGCCATGTTAATTTACCCTGATTGTGCCAAAAATATTTGATCATAGTGTGAGTAATGTCCTTAAAATAAATGCTAAAGAAAATTGTAAAAATGTTAACCCGCTTTCCAGAAAATTGCATTTTTGTGAAAACTGTTACATTTGGGGCAAGGCAGTTGCTGGAACAGCCAAAATATTATGGTACTTGGCTAATAAGTTTTGAACTGGCCACTATCCAATGTTGTGACCCCAATTTATATACATTTCTTTTCAACCATGGTGAATCTAATCCGTCCTGTGGTCATTCAATTCAAACAATACAAATCTTCATCAGGTATGGCCATAATGACCACCCCTGATACAGATGTATGGATTTTGATAGTTACTATAACATAAGATTTCAAAAGCTGGTATCACCATTGGGGTAAACTAATGTGAAGAATTTTAATCTTTTTTTATCAACAGTTCAGTTCAATAAGGTATAAATTTGGGGTGCCTGGTGGGATTCCAGGGGATATCCCAGGGTATTCTTTTCTTGAGCTACACTCCCTCTGTCACTTTTGAAACATTTTTTATTATTACAGTCAACTATGAACTTTAATTTTAAAAACCCATGTTTTCACAAAGTTAGGTATATCATTGAACATTTACTTCAGTTTTGCAAGCCTGGTAGACTTTTTAGGCCCTGAAATAAGCGTTTGAAATTTTTGACAAAAAATCCCATTGACTTTGTGTACAAAAGTTCATTGACCGGTAGCACCCACTAAACTTTGTTGATTTTTTTTCATATTTTGCAGGTATAATTTTATTACCAAAATGAACAAAATGAGGGGGTGTCCCGTTGAAAAATACCAATTTCATTTTTTGTGAATCACCCTAATGTACACGAACGTGGCGGGTATCAAGTTTAAAATGGCAAAAAAAGCTTATGATCCGTCAACGATGACACCGTGTGGACTCACTGTGGAGTAGGATATTAAAATTTGGCACCAAAATCATTTTAAGTTTAAACCACTTAGTTTCTGTAGTTCATAAAGAAAAGTTTAGTAATATAATTTACGTGTTTTACGGAGCTTGTTAAATGGTCCAAATAGGCATTGGCATCATGTTGAGTTATATCATTGTGTAAGAGTCCGTCCGCACGTCCGAGACGGGCTACTTTATCTTTGGACGCAGTTTCCTCACCAGCCCGTCTGACGGAAGCCTTGAAATGTTGACCACGCCAATACCAGGACAAAATTGACCAAATTTGTGATATTTTTTCTTCGTTTTTTTTTTTGACGCAAAAATCTTATTTCGGTCTATTTCAGCATTAAATTATCAATTTATTTGCGCCCTTCCCTCGCACACGTGACGGTAGTCATCTGGACCATTTTGCAATTTTGCCCACCGTAGAAATTTTGTCCAGGCACCGATACATCAAAACCAAAGTTAAAAATATATGGACAGGTTACTTTCAGGCTGGACAGATTACTTTTAGGAGCAACCTGTTCTGCGGATTATTTGCTTTTTATCTGAATTGTACACACTGGTTATCATATCATGTTTAAAAATACAAAAGTGTGTACATACTTTGTGTATATGCTGCAAGCATAGCGCGTGGGGTACTGTAGAATTGTCAGTTTCAGCTTTGTGGAAGCCTCGTGGGTTTTACACAAAATGACATCAAATCCTTGGTAATTGGTTTCAATATTCAAACCCACACAAGTCTCCTTGAACTATTCGAAACCTGCATCAGCTATCTAAACGTTTTAAGTTGATGCAATTATTCTTATTATTAACTTGGGTACCTAGTCACAATGACATGACGGATGATAAAGCGGCTTTTTTGAAAGAACTAAAATTTTGTAGATGACAATCACCCAAACTACGTTGTAATGACTTTAGAACCATTGTGACTTATATTTGGTATAAAAATACCATACAATCCATTGCGGAATTCGACGAACAATAATCAAACCTCATATCCATAGATGTAACATACTGCTCTAATGTCCACGTAGTACTCGCGTCTATGGTGATCTGAAGGTTGGCGGTGCGAATCGTTCCTGGTACACGTGGTTTTTTTTCAGCGTTTATGTGCCCTGCCCGTTTTGATTTTACTGTATATAGTGCATGTATTGTATCTTGAAGAACACCCGCTTAAAAATGATAAAGAAAATGTTTGTCGTTACGAGATTCATTTAAAAAAGATGTTCTTTAAAAAGATCATAATCGTTAATAATTTCATGAACGGTGTTTGTATTTCGAGCAAACTAGGACGAGGAAACTGTCTTAATTAACCCTCTACCTCCATAAATCTCCATCAGAGAACGTGATTTTGACTATCTGACTATGATAAATGTAATATGTTGCTAATTATTACAGAGTCGCGTCTTCAATATCTTCAACACCAAAGGCTGTCAAACATTGCAATTGCTGTTGTAGTTTTTCTGTCACCCGAGAACACAGAGATTTAACAGACAGTCGTCTATAGCGTGTATATAGCCTATACTATATACACGGACGTGGCGGGTATCAAGTTTAAAATGGTAAAGAAGCTTATGATCCGTCAACGATGACACCGTGTGGACTCACTGACTCAATGTGGAGTAGGATATTAAAATTTGGCACCAAAATCATTTGAAGTTTTAAACCACTTAGTTTCTGTAGCTCATTTTGAAAAGTAGTTATAGTAATAAAATGTATGTGTTTTTACGGAGCTTGTTAAATGGTCGAAACGGGACGGACGTGCTAGTTTCCTAACCAGCCCGTCAGACGGACGCCTTGAAATGTTGACCACGCCAATACCAGGACACAATTGACCACATTTGTGATTTATTTTTCTTCAGGTTTTTTGTTTGGCCGCAAAAATCTTATTTCGGTCCATTTCAGCATTAAAATTACAATTATTTTTGCGCGCTTCCTTCGCACACGTAGTCATCTGGACCATTTTGCAATTTTGCCCACCGTGGAAATTTTGTCCAGGGTTAAGACAGCGCCCGACCACTGTTACATCAAAACCAAAGTTACATGTAAAATATATGGACAGGATACTTTCAGGCTGGACAGATTACTTTTAGGAGCAGCCTGTCCTGCGGATTAGTTTCTTTACACACTGGTTATCATGTATACAATTACAAAAGTGTGTACATACTTTGTGTATATGCTGGAAGCATTGCGCGTGGGGTACTGTAGAATTGTCAGATTCAGCTTTGTGGCAGCCTCGTGGGTTTTACACAAAATGACATCAAATCCTTGGTAATTGGTTTCAATATTCAAACCCACACAAGTTTCCTTGAACTATTCGAAACCTGCATCAGCTATCTAAACGTGGGATGCGAGTCCACAAGTAGAAAATCTTTATTCTATGTACTGTATTGTTAGTTTCTATGTGGGTTACTTGAGGACATTCTGTTGTCATTATAAGCTAACCAGCAACTGTTCTAGTGTAAGTTGCCCTCTTGCATTAATTATATCTTCATGTATATTTTGACTCGTTGATGATATAAGCAGACTCTTTGTCAATTTTGTCGCTTACTTGATGTAATCAGATCAAACCAATTCACAGTGCTTGGTCGCGACATGAATTTGCCGGATGTCTGAGCATTAATGCGACCAAAAAGAGTTGACGGAATCACATGACTGACGATATAAAGCAGCTTTTTTGAAAAAACTAAAATCTTGTACATGACAATTACACAAACTACGTTGTAATGTCTTTATCTTAGAACCATTGTGACTTATATTTGGTATAAAAACAGCATTCTGGTACAATTCATTGCGGAATTCGACTAACAATAATCAAACCTCAGATCAATAGATGTAACATACTGCTCTAATATCCACGTAGTTCTCGCGTCTATGGTGATCTGGAGGTTGGCGGTTCGAATCGTTCCTGGCACACGTGGGTCGTCCGTTTCTAAAACTATCCAATTTTAATGGGTACTTTTTGAATAAGGCTCTAGTAAGTCTAACACAAAATATACGCCCTTTTCAAATACTTCTATTCATTTATGATAGGTATTTTTAAAGAGCATTTCCGTTAAACACAAAGGCACAAAATGGATTTTGGACAATTATTTTACAAAATTTTGCTTGTCTCATCTATACGACAATCTATAATTGCTATTAGAAAATTGAACTTATTGTAGGATATTATAATGTCATTGCAAGCCTGATTTATTGAGTAGATGAGGTTAAATACGAACTTGTCTGCGTAAAAGGGATGGAGCAACTAGTGATCTGCAACTTTGAACGTATAAATCATTATAATCTTCGATGTCTTTTAGTGACAAACGGAATACAATTGCGGTATTTGACAGCTACATCTGGTGCTCTGTATTTTCACCATTAAATAGATCGCAGCTGGAAATTCTTTTTGATTTCCATGCTTCAGCTACAAGTATACAAGATACAAATAAAAATCTATACGGGTTTATTTTATTTTATTTTTTTGCCTGTCACGAGAATCGCTAGCCATGTTCGGCATGTTTACTTATTGAAGCACATCATATCAAATAATGTTAAATGTTCTGAACAATTACGAAAATAAATCGGATTTATCGGAAACACGTAAAATTGCCAGAACTATGAACTGCACTTGACATCAACGACAGAAGGTTAAATCTGAAGCATCTAACTCCTTGTTCTTGTTGTTTAACCTGATTATCGGATTTTTTGACAGTGCCTCAGGAATATATGTGATTTGCTGTTTTTGCACCTGCATTATTGAAGTTGATTATACATTTTGTGACATTGAAAATTATTTCATGTAAGCTTATCATGTAATCAGAGAAACACTTACATGAAATCATTCTGGAAATCCCCTTGGTTACGATGACATCAGTCAGGACTATTTGTTTTGGGATATCAGAATGTAATTAGTGCATGACGTCATATGGAAAATCCTAGTAAAACCCCCAAGTACTACTGAATGTTGTAGAAGTATTATTAGAACATAATATAATGTCTGTAATTAAAGATGTTTCAAGAGTGTAATTTTTTTTAATGAAATGCTAGAGTTAACAATATACTAGTTTAGTATTTTCAATAAAACCAGAGCTTGGGTGTTTTCCGGCCTTCGATCTTGCTAGTTCGTATAAGTATTACCCAAACCATGGTCATGCCAATCAGTATTGAGGTTTTCTATTATTTTTTATAACCACGGGGCACCACTTTTACAATGTATTTCGCTAAAGAAATGGTAAGCGAAGTTACAAAACAAACATGTTGCATACAAATTATTATTTTATTGATTATTGATATCTAATTGATTCAATTATTCACTAATAAGTCCACAAAACGGAAATGTAAGCCTTTAGCCTCTACCACTTCGCTGATCACACCGGATATACTATTCCGTGCTATAATGTATTTGCCAGGTAATATTACAAAACTCTATCGAGTTACAATAATACCATTGCTTAATATAACTGTATAATCGAATCCACTTTTAACTTGTTAAATTCAACAGCAACGTAAGGAAATACCATATCATATTCCAATGTTGCCAATCGCCGAAGGTGAGATTTTATATAGCTAAGCCTCTCTTTCCATGCTGCTTAGACTGAATCTAAAATAAGAAGTCCGGAGGTGGACACTTCGCTTGCGCCTTTTCATGTTATCTGATATTAGACGATACACCTATAGAAATTTAAATAAATGTAAAATTCATCTCTATGCTACAGAGTCAATAAGGCGAAAAAGAGGTTGTTGCGTTGTCCTCCACCGCCCACACTACATTTTAAAACTGAAATGTCTGAAAAGGTGTTTTTTATTCGTTCAGAATCTTTGCATTATGTAAAATATGATGTATAAGTTATATAATTACATTTTCAAATTGTTTTAAAACATGAATGAACAGATATAAAAGTGAAATTTTCCTATTCATATCTAATTAAGGGATCTGGAATGAGCGTTTTGAGTGTTTCGACAGTATTTTTGATGGGATATGAGAGCACCTCAGACGTATCGAATTCCATTCTGAATACGAAGCATGTCTTTCTGATATCAAATAATTTTCATTTTTTGAAAGTCACGATATAATACAAATTTTATGACAAATTATAAAAATTTGATATTTGTCAAATTTTTGATATATAACACAGTCCTCGAAGTTAATTTTATAAATCTAATGATGTATTCTTAAAGTGTATGTAGCTGGGAGGCAGGGGTGCAAATTGTGGTTTCTTCCTCAGGAGCAAGGTTTTTAGGCTCAAGATTTCCTCAATCATAACCAGATATAAAATATCTTTATTCTACACTTCGAAAGACGACAATGGTAAGACATGTTAAGTCTTCGAGCTTTCAAACAAGTTTTTTCTGGGACAATGTGCGCGCGTAGCGCGCACAAATTCGGTATTTCACACTAGTTTGGCACATAATTTTGGTGGGACACGGTCTCCTTTCCCCTTTACTTTCCCTTCCCCCTCCCCCGATTTTCTCTTTCATTTTTTGTCAGAGTGAGCACATTTCTCTTTCATATTTGTCAGGGGGCTCTGCCCTGCAGGGCATTGCTCCATTGCCTCAGGCCACCCTTTCCAACTTTTTCCCAAATTTGATGTCAGAACGTACATCTGATCTTAGTTTGATAGACTTGATAACAAAATCTTGGGAGCATTGTGTTTTGTACTACTCTTTTGTCCTGCATCTTGGAAATCTTTCTCAGCTAGTTGCATTCGGTGTGCAAATTCATGTGTAAAGTGAGCTCTGTGTAGACCAGTAGCATAGATTTCTTTTTGACATTGGGGGGAATTTCTTGAAGTATAGTGCATCAAGCACCTTTTAGTGACAGAATAAGTTAATGGTACAAATGTGCGCGAAAATGTTTGCCATAATTAAGCTAAATTGATGAAATATAGTGCAAAAGTGGAATAAATTCGCGCCGAAGCGTGGAAAAATTTGCACTTTTGGGGCTAAAATGGCCAAATATGAGGTTAATTTGGTCAGAAACCCACATACAAGCATCAACATTGGGGGGGGGGGGATGATTGAATGTACCATTCCCCCCTGGCAAAATATTGGGGGCATTTGGGTCCATTTCCTTACTTTTACAACTTGTTCAGTGCTTTATGTTTCTTCTTTTTAAATTTATTTCCTCAAGATTTTCCAGGTTGTTTTCTCCTCACTGGCACTTCTGATTTTTTAGTATTGATACACTGAATTTCCTTAATGACTACAATTTTTCAATAAATTCCTAATTGCTACGTTGTGTAAATTTCCTCAAATATGTGTCCATTTCCACCTGCATTCACGCATCTTCCTTTTTCCTCTTGAATTACATTGAATACCTAGTCTCGTGATGAATTGTAAATTTCCTCAACCATTGCCAACCATTTCCATATTCTAACACAACACCTTACTCTTTTTAAGGCTCTTATTTTTGAACAATCATGTGAATTCCTCAAAATTTTGCACAACCAGTGTCTTGAGATTTACTCTATAGCTTCACTGCCTCACTGCCGTCAACTTGTTGATTATTAACTTGTTCTTTAGCTGAGATATGTTTCCCTCTACGTTATCTTCTACCTCACTCCCCTCCTTTTCTTCCTCTTTCCTCTTCCCCCTTCTTTCCTTTTCTTTCCTCTTTCCCTCTCCCCTTCCTTTCTTTTTCCTCTCCCTTCCTCTTTTTCCTCTCGCTCTCTTTTTTGCTCAAGGCATTATTTCCTCAATTTTGACTCTCATTTCCTAGGAGCGGTGCTCCCCGCTCCCGCACAATTTGCATCCCTGCTGGGAGGAAAAGCCACGATCAATTTTTTCCCAATTGTTCGTCGGCTTTTCATCCCACCTACATACACGTTAAGTATAAATCATCAGATTTATAAAGTTTACTTCGAGTACTGTTAAATATCAAAAATATCAATTTTAATGATTTGCCATAAAATGTGTATTACATTGCGAATTTCAAAAAATCCCAGGGGGCACTTACATTACGTGATGGACACCATGCTCATGTATGGACTCTTGAAACGCACCCTAAACGAGTATTACTCAGCGCGTGCAAAACATACCCTAAACAAGTATTTTGCCATTTTTTTAACACTAAGAAAGTAAAAATTCATGTTCATGTTCTTGTTTAATATTAGTAGTTTGATGTTTCTTAATATTTTACCCTACGATGTGTTCTGATAGAAGCCAAACATAGCCTTTTTCACCCTTTTTTATTTTGCCATTAAACTTTGGTACCCTAAACAAGTATTTTGCTTGGAAAAGTATACCCCTTTTCCTGATTTTGGGCGTTTTTGACACCCTAAACAGGTACAGCGCTGTACTTGCCCAATGCTGAAAAACAACCCTTTTTACTTGTTTTTTTACATGAGCATGGTGCCCACCTTGAAATACAAGTGGCCTCCCGGGAAAAAATCAAACTTATTTGATATCAGAAGGACATTCTTCGTATTCAGAATGCAATTTGATATGTCTGATGTGCTCTAATGTCCCACAATAAATACTGTCCAAACGTTCATACCCCTTCCCTTAAGCTTCATTGGTTTAATTATGTGCAGTTTTGACAATGAAATCTAAAAACATAACAAAAACTTTTCTCCGCTCGCCCGATCCTACCCAGAAAAGTTGTGGATTACATCCGAACAAATACTCCTGGCCCAATAGTTTGACGCCCTTGAACGCCTTTTCATGTACGCTACATTTTCTGAACATTTTATAGTTTTTGATCTGGAGTTGCCATTCATGAGGATATAGTTGAAGTAGATTTACTTCAAGGGTATTTAGCGATTTCAGTATCCTCTTTTTAAGGTATGGCTAAATAGATACATACGACAGAAGCTCACTTCCAAACTTTCAGTTGATTCGGGCAGTCCAAACATACATTGGACGATATCTTTGTCAGACGTATACATCTGCAAGAAAGTTTATGCTCACAATTATGACGTAGTCCAATGTTTCTGATGGCGTAAAAATTTCAACTTTTTGGAGTAAGTTGAGGTGAGGGGTGATGTTGTGTATCACGAAGTTTTATTTATTTAGATTATCAGTAGGTATACCTTGAAGATTAGGGGGGGGGGGCGCAAGAACTAATAGTACTATCGGTAATTCATTCATGAGAGAGTTAACTACAACATTACCTTTGGCAAGTATCAAACCATGATCAAACTGACACGGCAATACACCCACAGTAAGTTTCAATAACTTTTACCTCAACATACAGTTGTTTTGATTTTAGTAGTAGTAAGCTCTCTACCCCTGAGACCCTGACGCTATTTTAAACGGTGATAAAGAAATTGATACGAGATATCTTGAACTGAAACTTCTAGGGAGTTGACTGATCCTTGTCTCATCGCTCAAATCCTTCCTAGATAATGCTCTGCACTCGAGTGGTACTGAACTCTAAGACCGTACATACTTCTAGGAATAGTATTTTTTGTTGGATAGAAACTGCGTTTAACTTATGTAGCAAAATAAGTAGATGTTATAAATGTAACCCAACTACTGATATTTTATTCCAATCAAATCAGAAAAGATTATGTTGGTGTGAATTTTGAATCATTGTGTTGTTGGTTTGATTGTACTAGCTGTGATTATCTTATAACATGCTAATCAGTTAGCATCCTGGACAACCGATTATTTTGTTATGCAAGGCTCACTCAGTCATTTAATGAGGCAATACAAACGATCGAATTTGGTGTTGAAATGAGCTAAATTTTTAGTTACACCTTTTCGATGTAAAATTAATTTTCTCGGCCAAATGAAAAGCAATCATTTTCATTTTTTCAGTAAATGTCAGGAAAAATTGTAGTGCTTGATACTGTATTTTTTTTCAAATTCTAGTGTTAAACTTAGGCGTGAAATTTAGTCATTTAGTGTAAGATTTTCGATTTTGATAGGCTTAAACTCTGCCCGCGAGCCTTTTTTTTTATCAACCTTTTAGCTTTTCAAAGTAAGATAGTTCGCTAATGAAGGATTTTTCCCAACTTTCTAACGCACATCACCGTGAGCGATATCATAGTTTTGTCAGAATTTGCGTTTTCACTTCACCATTTTTACTGCCGGCTGACCATTTTTCAAAATCAACGCGTGAAATCTAAGGCTAATACTAGCATTGTGGATCGATATCCCTGGGTTTAATAGGAATACCGGCATGGCTACAGTGTTGCTAGAACTTCAATATAGCAAAGAAATTCCCAGGCCTATAGCGCTCCTACTGATCATGTTTAACCAGAACACTCAATTGGGGATTTGGGCTACCAAATCGCTGGTCGGGCAATTTGTTTTCAATGGAAAATTGACCTGGATAAACAACAAAGGAAATATCGACTATTTCTGCTGGTTGCTCTCGAGATAAAAGTACTGAGTTAGAATTTTTCGGAGCATGAAGGGAAAAAGGGTAAAACAAAAACGGAAATTCTGACAAAACTATAACATATAGACCCACACGATGTGCCTTACAGGGTGGGAAATATCTTTCTTTAGCAAACTATATTAGTTTGAGACGCTAAAACATGAATTCCGTAAAAAGCTCGCTGGCGAATTCAAGGCCTATAAAGATCTCAAATATCACACTAACAGACACAATTTGATGCTTACTTTTAACTCCAGGATTATTAAAAAAAATGTATATCCAAGCACCAAGTTTTTAACTGACATTACTGAAGAAAAAAATGTATTGCTTTATATTTGACCGAGAAAATTAATTTCATAGCAAAAAGGTGTATCTCTGAATTGTGCTGATTTTAACATGTATCGATCGACTTTTAGCGCGACTAAGCATTTCTAAAGAATCGGTTGTCCAGGTGGCTGACTGTAATATCTTGTTGAATGCCTTTGTTGTCTCTGTTGTTCTTTTCTGTCTGTATCAGAACTTCACTATCTTTAGCAAAGGGTAGCCATAAACATCTTTATATACCCTTTAGTTACATCAAAGCTATGCTCATGACAGTGCAAATTTAGCCAAATGAGGTTAATTGTGGTCTCAAGCAAGGAACTTGAGGAAAAATACAGATCATAATTGTATCCCAGTGTTACGACCGTCAGAATTTTCACAAGGCAGACCGGTGCTGACAAGAAAGAACAAAAATAAACTGGACCAGGTTTAACTAATATTGATTGTGTTCTTTATTTAATATGTAGACATATTATTTCAACCTGTTCAAGATACTGCAAGGTGAGTAGACACAAACTTATTCAATTTCTTTTGCTGCACCATGTAAGCTTTCAGGCATATTTGGACCCATCCGGCTGTATCCCATTGCTAGGGGTATATTATGTACTTGAACCTATCAAATGACCACAACTTCGGTATTATAACAAATACACAGTGGTTATTCCAATCAAAAGATTTAAGATAACTAGGTATAGGTATACCTCTTCGTGTCAAAACACGGAGCTGTACTTATTGTGCAATAATTTTTCTTGTGACAAATAGGTAACGATGGTAATCTAATAGATGGTGAAGTTTACTTTGTACGCGCTGCTAGAAGATAAAGATGACATAAATATCGATGCCTTCAATTGCAATTAAGCTGGACGAGAAAAGCCAATCTAATAAACAACTTTTGGCTGAACATTGTCAGATTAGGAATTACATAGCACAAACTTCTTAAAAACTGTTAAAAGAAAGGAAGGAAGGAAAAAGAAAGAAAGAAAGAAAGAAAGAAAGAAAGAAAGAAAGAAAGAAAGAAAGAAAGAAAGAAAGAAAGAAAGAAAGGAAGAATGAAAGAATGAAAGAAAGAAAGAAAGAAAGAAAGAAAGAAAGAAAGAAAGAAAGAAAGAAAGAAAGAAAGAAAGAAAGAAAGAAAGAAAGAAAGAAAGAAAGAAAGAAAGAAAGAAAGAAAGAAAGAAAGAAAGAAAGAAAAGAAGAAAGAAAGAAAGAAATGCAAACCAATGTGCATGTTGTATAATCACTTCAGGGAAGACTAATCCAATCGATCTTAGAAAAGCCAAGTGTCATGAACTTTGTTCGTAGTACAAAGGGTGTCAATTATAACAAATCAAAAACGTGAATTGGTTACTCACCTTTCAATGTTTTATTCGTTTACTTTAAGGACGGTTGTAGACACAACTCCTTACTGACACAGGCTGGCTTTTAAGATATTGACATATATCATCTCCTAATTAAGTTACCTGTTGCTGCTATTTCCAGCACATTTGTCTATGGTACATGTGATGGATTGCGCAATGCTCCGCTTTTTACCATGAAGTGACGATTAAGAGAATAGCCGTTTTGTCTTCTGTTAATTTTGAATGCAAGACATGACCTGTGAATACTAGACCAATATTTGATTTTTTTTTATAAATATAATTTTTTGTTTGTTTTGTATTATATAGAATTCGCTCATGTTATGCATTCCTTTAAAATATTCGAATTGCTTAAGAAGGTGACAAGCCAGAAATATATTTAACACACATTTCAGAACATATTTTATTCAGGTCATCAATCTGGTTCATCTAATTGTGTTTAGGCCTAATCAATATTTGTGGCCGTAGCATCTATTACTTGCTAGCTCAGTGCACCAGTGATAACTTTATACATTGTTCTTAAAATTACAAACTTAGAAATGAACACTTCGAATACACTAGACTAATGGGCATTTTGCAAACCGTTAATCATATCAGTACCTTTTATCGCAAAACAGTTAATGCGCTATCTTCTGAAGATAGCAGTCTTTACTCTTTATACGGTCACGCATAGTCCAAAAGCCTCTTAGACAGCGTTTTGACATTAACACAAGCTATACTTGTCAAAAACAAATGTATTGTGGGTACCAGTCTTTAACAACTTACAGAGCAGTTTGTCTTGTGGTTCTCCACTTTAGTTGAATTGCATACGATTGTAACATTATACCGAATCAGATATAAACATAATGATCAAGAACCACAAGACTCAGAATCTCTTATGTATCGTTAGTAAGATCTATATAATTACAGTGAAATTTCAAATTAGGAGTGAAACTGTTGAGGGTCTTTTTCAAATTCACGGTCATTCAATTTTGGAGGTGTGAAAATTTTAAAAACTGGCTGACAATAATCGTAATGATACAATGCAATGCTTTCAAACAATGTCGTCATCTTGTCCCTCCCCCCCCCATGCTGTGATGTTTTACATGTCACGCCTTTTTGTACTTTTTTGCCCATTTTTGTCAATCTTTGACAGATTTTGCCCCTTGAAAGATTGACTTTCCCCACCTTGCCCCCTTTTCTTCCTCTCTGTCAAAAATCCTGGATACGCTACTGCTATGTAGATCCACCAATGCGATGCGTTCGCATCTCTAAATTGTGTATTTGCAAACTCTAAATTCATATTTAATATTCAGATAATTAATTTGACATTTGTGAACTAAGGTTGGCAGGTTTATCACATGAATAAGTATTTCTTGAAATATCATGAATATAGGTCTAATTTGTGGAAATTGGGACATCTATCTGAAAGCTATGTTCGTATAAAAATGTGTTTGTGGCATTGCGACATGAATGTTGTGCTACTACGTACCAAGAGCTGACATGATTGGTTGACAAGGCAGGCAAGGACCTGGCACTGTCTATTAAATTTTGTAATCTGATTTATTTAGACATGCTGCTAAGTCAGTCACCTTTTTAAACAGCTTTGGCTAAATGCTGGCTATATCGAGTTTGTGATCTTATACAAACAGACATCAAAAATATTTATTTACTTGGTTACTTCCATAAAATGTTATTGTGCTTATACCTTCATAATAATAAAAAATGTAATATAATATTTTTATTTAATTACATTTGTTGATTGATATGGAATTTAGTAACCGATATAGATGAAGGGATTTTCATATTTCAGTATCTACTAGTATACATTCCAGCAATTGATTGTGAAGAGAAAATTTCACAGAAAATATTTTATCAAAAAGGATACGTATCCTAGTGACAACATTGCAATGAAGTTTAGGTTATGTACAAATATGCGCAACTTCACATTATCGACTGATGTACATGTACTAACTTTTAATGCTAGTTACAGCTCAAAACTGCTAGGTCTATAATGTAAAGACAGTGTCTGTGGATGACAACAAATTAAAAAAAAATGACTAATTTAAAACAATACTGCTATTTATCGAAGATTTTAAATTCAAATACATTTTTCTTTTCTTTTCTTCTTCACGATGGGCAGCCAGTTGCACAATGCCATGTGACGCTTTGCCACTGGCATACCCGTCTTTTTGTTCTCTTTGTTGCCAGTCATGTCCTAATTATGTGTGTCTGACGCTTTGCCACTGGCATTACCGTCTTTGCTCTGTTTGCCCCTGTCTGCCAGTCATGCCAAACGTCTGTCTGTCTGTCTGTCTGTGGGGGTGTCTGTATGTCTGTGTGTCTGGGTGTCTGTCTGTCTGCCTGTCACGAATGTTTTTATCTCCTTCCAGTCTCCTTTACTATCTATGCTCCTTCTAAACGACGGTGCATGTTATAAAACACCACTGAACATCTGGAACAGGTTTCATATACATAAAGTGAAATAAGAAGGAAGGTGTCATGTTACTGTTCATGTGTAGCTCTCTATGTCGAGCACCTCTCTTCTCGCCTTGTAACTTTCATTAATTCTACATTATTCAGTGAAAGACAATGCCAGGTTTGCTTCCTTCTACAGTATGATCCTTGGTCTGGTTAATTTAAAGGTGAATGGTCCGATTTCATCACATGTTATTGAACGACCTTGACACATAGTATGGAGTTCTATGTCTTTATGTCGATCCTCTTTGATATGAAAACGCAAAATGAATACTAATACTTCGTATTATCTTGATAAGACTTTTGCTAAATCCATCTACGTATGACAAATATTGGCTTACAAAATCCAAACAAAACAACATCTTTCAGCCTTTATATTTCAAAGGGTCATCAAGAAATAATATGGGCTTCCTTTGGCATTAAAATCTCAATTTTGATGGAGAAAAACTGGGCACGACGAGGCAAGGGATCGGACCATCTTCTGACCTTTGATATAGGCATACATGTTTGTTAAGGGATGGGGTATGAACGTTTGGACAGTATTTATTGTGGGACATTAGAGCACATCAGACATATCAAATTGCATTCTAAATACGAAGAATGTCCTTCTGATATCAAATAATTTTGATTTTCGCAATGTAATACACATTTTATGGCAAATGATTAAAAATTGATATTTTTGATATTTAACAGTACTCGAATTAAACTTTATAAATCTGATGATTTATACTTAAAGTGTATGTAGGTGGGATGAAAAGCCGACGATCAATTGAAAATTTTGACCTTTCGTATTGAAGATATGGATTTTTTCCCAAAACACCAAAAAAATTAGGCTTTTCGTCGGCTTTTCCTCCCAGCTACATACACTTTAAGAATAGATTTATAAAATTTACTTCGAGGACGGTTATATATCAAAAATGTGAAAAATATCAAATTTTGTCATAAAATTGGTATTATATCGTGAATTTCAAAAAATGAAAATTATTTGATATCAGAAAGACATTCTTCGTATTCAGAATGCAATTTAATATGTCTGATGTGCTCTCATGTCCCACAAAAAATACTGTCGAAACGCTCAAAAATTTCAGATCCCTTAATTTGTCGTAATTTAAAACTTGTTACAGTTTCTACTTTCTCATACCTACATGACCTACAGCTACATGTAGTGATATACCAAAAATAGAACCGACCAAATGGATTCAAGAAAATTGCCACCGAGTAATCATCAGTTCGTTGATTGAATCATCGATCAATCCACCTATGTTGGAACCTGCTAAGATAAACATACGTACCGAAAGTGGTTAATTCGTAAATCGTGTTATCATTTCTATTCGTGTTATCATATTTATTAAATTAATTGTAATTAAATAACTTTACTCGTTAAAATTGTGGTTTATTCATTCAAAATTCCATCACACTTTCCTTTACCCGGCAATTCATTTATTAATATTTTCCTATGCTCACTTTTCTCACTCTTTTTACTCACTCGCCCTTGTGAACTCTCTCTGCTCAGCCGTACCTGTTAGTGAGAAAAAGTGCATACAAATAGTGGACAATTTAGTATTGTTGCAGGTCAGTTCAGGTTGTGTATACATATTCCATAAGTAATTATCAATTATATTGTTTTTAATAATTATCATCCCTTTGTCATTTCGTCACTAACGTTATTATCGTGGTTAAATGATCGACCAGTGTGTGTATGATGAAATACAATTCAAACACATATTATTTGCTTTTGAAGACGATTATCGCTCTTCTTGACATAGTAAATTCCCGGGAGTAAATTAGCTATCGGATGTACGTTTGGACTAAGTAAACATTCGGAGGACACTGCTAACGACAATACACGTCATATAATATTTTCTGTCCAATTAATTGCAGTAATTTCTGCTGTTCGCTCCTTCATTTCCCCCATTTTCTCTTGTGCTTTCTCTTTTGGTATGTTTCCATATAATTGGTCTTCATCCCTTTGTCTCCGTCTGTTTGTGTCCCAGTCTCCGTCTTTGTCTATTTCTTCCTCTGAGAGGATTCCCTTTAGCCTATATGGAATGATATCCTGCCAAAAGGTTATATAAGGAAAAAGTGGTTTTTTTTTAAGAATGAGAGAACTTGTAATGTTAATTGTAATGAGGCATGGTTCCAATTCAGGAAAAATGCCTTTGTACTACGGTATACCATTACAATCTGTTTGTCTATGATAACATCATAAAGTTTCTGAGAATGATGATGTACTGTTCACTGCATACCGGTTGTTTTCACCACGTGCATGGCTCTTTAATTTTGTTCTACTTTGCTAACATTAATTCCCCTTGCTACGTTTGCCACAAACCAAATTGAATCATTACATTATTCAAAATATCTTTAATCCTGTTTAAAGTTCGTACTATTAGAATACGTATGGTTATTACTTAATACATAAACCGTGTTTTTTCCTATATTTTTGTTTTATCATAGTTTAGGAATAATTGTACCAAAGAGAAATAAATGTAACGTAATATGGGTACACTACATCCCACATTCATCTCCAGTAGATAGCAATTGCTTCTTTTATAATGAAAGGCACTACAATACTCACCAGATATTCATATGCAGTTTATTCAATCATTCATAATTATTTACTTACTATCATTCATCCACCAATACATATCACCGCTAAAATCTATGTAATTGTATGCCCTACGTGGTTGACTTGAAACCAGATTATTTGTTTTGTTCTTTCTGTGATAAACACTTGAACATGATCTATGAAGTATAAAGTCATTGAGATTCTAGAGTCAGATGCTAAGGTAAACGACCTTTCACTTTTGCGATGCAACTTACATTTTTACTGATGCGGACATGTTGTGCCGTATATTCTATTTTTGAGATCCGTATTTAAAATAACATTGCATTGTAGGCAATCTGACTTGGGCTATGTTTGAGGTTGTGAACATGAAGTCAAACGAACTCCATGAACCATATTAAGGAGATACCGCCTTGTTGAACCATTTCAGAATTGTATGAAAAGGAGGATTTAAATAATATTAAAAAAAGATGTGAAATGTGGAAAAAGCTTGGTGTTTTATTAGGGTTCATGCAGTGCCGCCAACAAGGGGGGTTAAGGGGGTACGTTACCCCCGGGCCCAGGGTCTTAGGGGGCCCGTAAAAATAAAGAAAACATGCATTAATGGGACCATAAAAGTAAAGAAAACACACCTCAGGGGCCCCGTAAGAAAGGGGCCCGTGCGTTTATTTTACTGACCCCCGGGCCCGCACGCGTAATTTCTTTCTGCAACCATAACGGCACTGGTCTCTTGGCTCTAAAATCGTCGGATGTATCACCTTATATCTGTGTAAGGATGAGCGTCAAATGTCATGGATTTGAAACAAATTCGCAATTTCAATTTTTTCAATATTCTCTTGTTAATATTTTCCACAAAAAAAGCAACAACTTGTTATTTTACCAAGTCTCGCTTTTTTACTTCTTTTAAGACCCCCATGAGCCACTTTTTGAAAGACAAACTGCGAAGAGGGGTTTGTTGCAACCCCCTGATTTTCTATTATAAATGTCATGAACCATTATAATTATTTGGTACAATGTTAGCTATGGGTCTGTTCTATCCACACATATCACATTATACTCCACACATAATGTCACAATGATGTCATAATGTGAGCGAGTCCTGGCAAAATTAGGAAATTCTGGCTATATACAAAAGTATAGAGAAAAAATTATTTTTGATTGATTGATCTACAAACATTTTTACCAAATTTTCTCATAATATGAAAGAATATAACTACCAAGTAATAATTCGATTACTCCTGGAATCATTTTGTATACAAGACATGCAAGAGCAAAATGAAAATCATGGATTAACTGTAGATTTTACTGCTTCACAAACCCCTTCATTGGTAAATTTCGATGGTCAGTCCTACCACCGCACCGCACCGGGCAAGGTGCTGATGTAACAATTTTATAACTAAATTAAACGCAAAGGATGGATCTATGATTAGCTTAAGTCGTTTGGGCGTACACATGTTTTCGAATGTTTATAGTTCGAGTCACTTAATACTAAGATTTACAATAGTGTTGCTTCACTTACACTCAAGGGCAAGTGCCAAATTCAAGTCCTGATAGAGGTCATCACAGCATCCATGTTTCAAAATCTTCGACTTCAAAATAGGCTTAAAACAAAATTCCAAGAAACCGACTAATATTTGCGCGCGTCACCTTAAATGTTAGGAGAATCGGGGTCGGTTCCATAACCATGATAACAGGCGCCCAACAGGCATATTCATCGTAATAACGACAAACTGAATAATGTATGAATGCTAATTCCAACCTACTTGGCGCTTTGTTGGAATGTTTTATCAACCTGATATTTCTATTACAAAATCTAGTCCCCAAATAGATACATCCGAGCCGTAAGCTGTGCAATTAAACCAGGAAATGAAGTTCAGGTGAAATAATTACAAAGGTTGTATATATAGTGGCATATGGCATGTATTCCTTTCACTTCTCTCCCTCACTGACGTTGATCCCTCTCCCTCTCCATCCTATTTCTCCTATTCCTGTTGTGAATAAATAAATAAATAAATAAATAAATAAATAAATAAATAAATAAATAAATAAATAAATAAATAAATAAATAAATAAATAAATAAATAAATAAATAAATAAATAATAATAATATAATAATAAAACGAGATTTCAAAAAGGCGCACTAATACACGCAAATGCGGCCTCTAAGCGACAGAATACAATAAAATATTACCATGATTACGAGCTGAATTGACAAGAAAATACAAGCAATATAAAAATACACATTATGAAACAATTTAAAACAGATATGAAACATTTAATCGTTTAAAAATAGAAACTTAATTTAATAACAAAGATGAAAGAGACTCTAGAGCGGCCTTGATGAAGATTACAGAGCAAAAAACACAAAGAACCGCAAAAACCAGACATCAGGTGTGTCACTCCCAAGTCCTCAATGGCAGAAACATTTCTCACTGCTCCAAGACATGAATGCAAAAAAAAGAAACGACACTGCAATTCGAAGAGCGAATAACAAAGCAGACAGGCTGTGGAACAGAGAGAAAGAATCAGATTTGAAACATAATAAAAACATGCATATTGCAGGCAAAAATATACACAATGATAAGCAAGAAACTGAGATCAAACACATGCATATTGCAGGCAAAAATATACACAATGATAAGCAAGAAACTGAGATCAAAAACATGCATATTGCAGGCAAAAATATACACAATGATAAGCAAGAAACTGAGATCAAAAACATGCATATTGCAGGCAAAAATATACACAATGATAAGCAAGAAACTGCGTTCAAAAACATGCATATTGCATGCAAAAATATACACAATGATAAGAAAGAAACTGAGTTCAAAAACATGCATAATGCAGGCAAAGTATACACAATGATAAGCAACAAACTGAGTTCAGGAAAAACTAAAATGCAAGAGTACCAACAAAACCTAGCAACCATAGTATTGTCTGAAAAGGTAGCTCTTGATAGCTGTTTTGAATTGTTCGATTGAGTTGATATTTCTGATGTTATCAGGAATGCTGTTCCATAAAGTAGGTGCGGCTGCCGCGAATGCTCTGTCTCCATAAGACACGGTACGTGGCCTTACAGTTTGGTGATGAAGTAAGTTCTGTTGTGCCGATCGAAAGGGCCGAACGGGCTCGTACCGCAAGTTCTTTCATATACGATGGGCTAAGGTCGTCAAGGCATTTGAAGATCAGCAGCAGTATCTTGTATTGGATACGTTGGCATACCGGCAGCTAATGCAATTGGAAGAGGATTGGTGTGATGTGACAACGACGCTTACTACGAGAGACAAGTCTTGCAGCTGCGTTTTGCAGCATTTGAAGGCGACGGATTTGCTTATCAGGCAGGCCAGGGAAAAGACTGTTGCAAGAATCAATGCGGGAAGTCACAAACGCGTGAATCAGTTTCTCAGTTGATGATGTGTCCAGAAACCTTCTGATCTTACCGAGTTTGTATATACAACCCCAACCAGCACGCAAGATGTTAGAAATGTGGGATTCCATTGCGAGATGGTTGTCGAATATCACACCCAGGTTGCGAGCCTTTGTGCAAGGGTTTACAGTGGAGTTGTCAATTGTCACAGGCGGAAGACTGGTGGTGGTTCTGAAACGGGAGGTCACTCCGTTTTCTCGTCGTTGAACTGGAGTTTGTTGGCAACAGCCCAAATTTTGATATCTTTCACGCACAATTCAATACGACGCATGGCAGAATCTTTCTCAGATGGCTTGAATAAGAGGTAGATCTGGGTATTATTATCCGCGTACATTAGATGGTCAATGTTGTGCTTCTTGATAATATCACTAAGTGGAGCGCTATAGAATGTAAACAATGGCGCCCCTAAAACAGAACCTTGAGGGACTCCATACACAAGTTCGTGCTGACGAGATTCAGAGTCTCCGATTACAACGCTTTGGGTTCGATTTGCTAAGTAAGATCGGAACCAAGAAAGTGCCACACCACCTATGCCATAGCGTTTCTCAAGGCGCTGAAGAAGGATCTCATGGTCTATAGTGTCGAACGCAGCGCTTAGATCTAGCAAGACAAGCACTGCTTCCTGATTACTATCCAGCTCTTGAAGAATGTCATTTTGAACTCGTAGCAACGCAGTCTCGGTTGAATGGTTGCTGCGGTAGGCTGATTGCGCTTTAGCATATAAGTTGTTGCTTGCGAAATAGTCCTGAACTTGCGCGAGACAGCATCTCTCTAACACCTTTCCGAGGAACTGCAATTGTGACACAGGGCGATAGTTTTTTTGAACATCCTTGTCAAGAGTCGTTTTCTTCAGCAATGAAGTTACACGTGCTTTTTTAAAGCTTGATGGCACGGTGCCCAACGACAACGAAAGATTGATTATCTGAGATAAAACTGGCAGCAGGCTTTCGACTCATTTCTTGAACAGATCTGTGGAGATAGGGTCAAGTGAGCAACTTTTCGTGCGCGATTCCATGATGATCTTTCGAATCGAGTCTTAAGAAAGCTCATTAAACTTCACGAAAAAGCTGTTGCAGTCAGATTGTGTCTCAGTAGAAGAAAGTTCTGGATCAGATGAATCAAGTGCAGAGCGAATCTTCGTGATTTTGTCGTCGAAGAAAGTTGCAAAATCGTTGGCTAACATTTCATTAGAGTCATGATCTGGCAGAGGAGGCTCGCTAGTCGGATTACAGAGACTGTCAACAACGCGGAACAGTTCTTTACTGCTGCAGTCTTCAATTTGCGAGCGGTGGTAGTTTCGCTTAGCAGTCTCAAGCATGGTCTTATAAGCTTTACAATGATCAATGTATGGCTGCTTATCTACCTCAAGTCCAGATTTGACAAACTTTCTTTCGGCTTGTCGCTTTCTTCGCTTTGCTATCCGAAGCTCGTCCGTGTACCAAGGTGAGTTTGGCCTGACAATAACAGTTCTTTCGACAAGTGGAGCATGCCTGTCAAGGAGATCACGCAGCACAGTTTCATATTGATTGACGAGATCATCCAAATCGGCAGCAGGATCGGTATAGAGAGACGATGATTCAATGTCCCGCTTAAAGTCACTGATGTAAATCTCCCTAGTCTTGCGGTACCTGAAAGTGTTTCTCAGCGCATGAGGTGGCCGCAGGTTGAAGTGACAATTGATGGCGTGATGATCTGATGGCATCCTTTGCTTAACACTAACAGTACCTGTAATGATACCTGATGTTTCGCGACTGATGACAAGGTCAAGAATATGACCATCCTTGTGTGTGATTTCAGCTACATGCTGTGTAAGTCCAACCGCTTCCAGCTGATCTTTGAATGCTCGTGCAAATGGATCGTGAGCGTCGTCTACATGAACATTAAGGTCGCCAAGAATAACAATGTCTACAGGAACAGAAGATACGGTCTCTAGAAAGCTACCAAAATCATTTAAAAACATCGATTTCGTCAATCCATTCGCGGTGGAGGGAGGTGGACGATAGATGTTATATAAACGTGCAGTTGAAGATCCTTGGGCGATGCTTAAAAACACAATAATTATTAAATCGATCACTCAATAGTAGTTAAGGTAGACTTTTTCGGACACTGGGCGTGGCTAATTAGCATAAATGAATATTCATGAGGTGGGCGTGGTTAATTAGCATATATGAATATTCATGAGATGGGCGTGGCTAATCAGCATATACGAATATTCATGAGATGGGCGTGGCTAATTAGCATATATGAATATGCATGAGAAAAAAAAATTTCAAAAAAAATTTCAAAAAAAATTGGAAACAAAATTTTCAAAAAAAATTCCAAAAAACAATTTTGAAAAAAAAAAATTTAAAAAAAATTAATAAAAAATTGACAAACATTTTTTTTCAGAGTGACCTTTGAGCCATTTTTGTTCTAGAAACACCGAAATTTGAAAAATAAGGGGCAAATTTGCCTAAAATAACTCGCCGTATCGGCCGTATTACGGAAGGTATCGGCTTCAAACTCGATATATACGGTAAGGGTCGAATTACAAACTTCCCGCGGGGGTCGAGGGGTCGAAAGGTCAATGCGCTTAAAAAATTAATTTTGTCTAGGGAAACATCGTATTTTTCGTTCTATAGCACGTATCGATGTAGAACTTAAAGCCCTGATCATGCTACAAGGAAGCGACCCTCGGCCCGGAAGTGACGCCAATTGCGTTACAAAATGCGTCATTTGCGTAACGAGACGCGCATCAGTTGCACGATAAAATGCTTCAAAATGAGTCAAAGAGCTGGGTAATGTAACGTATTCCGATAGTGAAGGGGAATCGCGATATGGATCCGGATCAAACCGGATAGAACCGGATAAAACCGGTTCTCCTATCACCTCCCACCACCACATACAGCAAAATGAATCAATGCGTCAATTGCGTAACAAATTGCGTGGGTGAGTTATTTTAGGCAAATTTTCCCCTTATTTTTCAAATTTCGGTGTTTCTAGAACAAAAATGGCTCAAAGGTCACTCTGAAAAAAAATGTTTGTCAATTTTTTATTAATTTTTTTCAAAATTTTTTTTTTCAAAATTGTTTTTTAAATTTCTTTTGGAATTTTTTTTGAAAATTTTTTTTCCAATTTTTTTTGAAATTTTTTTTGGAATTTTTTTTCTCATGCATATTCATATATGCTAATTAGCCACGCCCATCTCATGAATATTCGTATATGCTAATTAGCCACGCCCATCTCATGAATATTCATATATACTAATTAACCACGCCCACCTCATGAATATTCATTTATGCTAATTAGCCACGCCCAGTGTCCGAAAAAGTCTACATTAACTACTCTCAATCAATATTAGCAAGCAACAAGCAATCAAACAGTGAAAAACATGTTCTGCGATGGTATGGGCCTATATTTATTTCGTGTACTGTAATGTCATCTCTTTGACTGTCCTATATCATGTATGATTATAGTGGCTACAGTAAACATTGCCAGTATCTGCAATATTCCACCAAATTACATTGTGGGTACGGAAGTAAGCTATATAACAGTTTTAATGTCGGAAGCCATCCGCTTTATCACCCCTTGTATATCGTATATACAAGTAAATCAAGTTAACTGAAATGTGACATTTTTAGGACAACAAGTCTTAATCAAATTAGTTGAGATGCCATGTCAAAGTCCTACTTTTTTACCCAAAAGGGTGAAATAAAACAAATTATAGACATTTATTGAAATGTTTCCCTGCTCAAGCACCTTTGGTGCGTCACAGTTGTTTGCTTTGCCCAACACTTCAAACAACTACATCCTTTTGAGTGGATGAAAGTAGCACAGAGGTTAAATGATTGGTTACTATTTTCTTTCTTAAAGCTATAATGTACGATCTTATAATATGAAATTAATTCTCTTCATGATCCAACTTACACCTAAATGGAATCACAGCGAAATTCGTTGTGTTTGTTTGTCAAGAGAGCAGTTGTTAAGATTGCTATCTACTGTATTGTATGCATGTGTGTTTTTATGTAGCTAGCTACCACTGTCTAGAGTAGATACACTAAGCCAAAAAAGAAACTTATAATCTTTTTACAAGATCATATCTTAAAATCCTTTCGATCAAAATGAACAAAATTA